>NC_133619.1:485618537-485738611 GCF_048593235.1 Sminthopsis crassicaudata | reverse complement strand
CCTTTTGACACCTCTATTTTATTCCTGATTTGAATTGTTTGTCTTTGTGTTATTTGAATTTCTTCCTCCATAAAATGAAGGTGTGGCTTATATGCTCTTTAATGACTCTTTTAGTTCTCTGAGTTTCAATTCCACAATTTCAAATAGCTTTCAAACACTGACCTGCGTCTCTAGGCACATCAGTCTTCTTGATCTCTCCTGAACACTAAACTCATTCCTAATTATGTACCATTTTTCATGCTATCTTTTCAAAAAATGATCTTTCTCCTTTTCTTCACACATAGAAATTGTATTATCCTTCAATGCTACACTCATATCCCATGGTGTCTTTGAAGTCTTTCCCATCAATTCATTCCAAAATGATTTCTCCTTTCTCTGAGCTTTAAAACACTTACTGCTTCTTTTGACGTTCAATCTATAGTAGTTCCAAAAACTGCAAACCATTTAGAACTGGATTATGGAGGGTGGTTGCAGTGACTCATTGAAAATTTTCGAGCTGAGGAATGATATCTAAATCTATGTAAAAGAAAAATTATATTGGGAACAGATTGAAAAATGGATTGGAATAAAAGAAAATAAAGGTGGAATAGTCTAGATGAGTTGCAATGGCGACCTGTCTTATAGAAAGAGAGGAGGGCCTAGATGTAGGAAATATCACAAAAGTCAAAAGAACAAGACTTGGTAATTGATTAGGAATGAAAACAAAGGGAAAGGAAGGAGTCAAAGCCTTTCAAACTAGAAACTGGATGAATGAAAATTCACTGAAAGAAAGAATGCTATCAAATTGGAAAACAGGTTTGGGGGAAAATATAGTTTATTCAGTTTCAGACAGGTTGAGTTTGAGTTGCTAGTAGTATTTCCATGTGAAAATGTGATTTTGGTGTTCTGGGAAAGAGGTCCAGCCTGAAAATATCAATTTGCTATTCATTAGTTTAGAGGTAATAATGAATATGACTTGCTAAGAAAAAAAAAAAGATTAGAGAATAGGGGAAGCCAGCCTTACTTAATCAAATATAATCTTGTTCTGTTATTTAAATGTTTCATGCATTTTACAACTTATTTCCAACTTGGTTACTGTAAACTCCCATAGAACAATGACTGTATCTTTTACTTCTTTGTATTAACTCCAAGCTTAGCCCAGTGACTCATAGATACAAAGTACTCAATAAGTAGTTGTTAAGTGAATATTCAAGTACACTTGTTCCCTCTATATGCTATCATCTGTCTACATGTGCCAAATAAAATGGATCAATGAGGTAAACAGATGGGTTTGTGTGGGCTGGTTTGGTAGCTTCTCAAATATTTTCTTTTTTTTTCATATATATAGAGGAGATAGGATTGTGGAGTCTGTTTATGGGACAAATTGTGAACCATTATAATTTCAAACTTCTTAGAGGTTTCTTTGCACATCCTTTGGAAGGAGTTATATTTAGATTGGATGCTTTAATATCTGACACAAATGACTTTTGGAAATGGAAGGGTTCTGGGAGGGAAGCAGGAAAAAGAATATTTAGGGATAAAGAGTATCCCAGAGACCGGAAGGTTAAAAAAAAAAAAAAAAAGGTAAAAGGTCTTATACAACTCTAGTTCCTACTGATATTTCTCCCAGCATGTTCTAATTCCTTTCTTGATTCACTGTCTGAGACTGTCAACAAAATTTATGAAACTTTTTTGGTGTGCTTAGCGCTCTGATAAACTAATTTGGTGAATTTTGCAAAATCCGTTTCTACTATCCATGCTTTGCCTAAGGAAAGAGTGAAAGAAACTACACAATTGAATAGGAAAGCCTGGATATGAATTATGGCAGTCTTTGTTTGCAAGTAGAAACTCAGGGGACACATAACCTTGTCTTTTCTGTCCTCTCTTCCAAGTTTCTTTTCTCTAATGAAATCTTTGCATTTGTGCAATTTTCATTATTTACAAGAGAATAAGTCTTCATGCCCCCACCCCAACTCCTTTAGTTTATAATGGTCTACTTACAATCTTTCCAGAAAATATAAACCTCTCTGGTTGGGGGTCCATATGTGTTCCTTCAACTTTTTGCAATAAAGAGCCAATTTTCATGTACTGTAAGGAATGGAGAATGAGCCTTTGGGTTGGGAGTCAAGGTATTGGGGCAGAGAAAGGTTTACAAGGAAAGCCCTTGGTACTCACATCAATAAAGGACCAGCAATTCCAACTTAATTCCCCTTCTCACTGAGTTCTGGCTCAATTGTGAAGAGGAACATATACTAGAAGCAACAAGCTTAGAGATCAACATTCCCTGATGGATTCTATAATATAAGGAGATGCTATGAGTCTGTATCTCAAAGAGATAATAAAAAAGGTAAAAGGATCCACATATGCAAAAATTTTTGTATCAGTCCTTTTTGTAGTGGCAAGCAACTGGAACTGAGTGGATAGCCATCGATTGGGGAATGGCAGAATAAGTTATGGTAAACATATGTTATAGAAATCATTGTTGTATAAGAAACGATCAGCAGGATGATTTCAGAAATGTCTGGAAAACCTTATGTGAATGATACTAAATGAACTGAGTAGAATCAAGAGAACACTGTACATAGTGGCAACAAGATTATGTGATGATCAACTCTTATAGACTTGGGTCTTTTCAACAATGAGGTGATTCAAGCCAGTTCCAATGGACTTGTGATGGAGAGAGCCATCTACATCCAGAAAGAGAACTGTGGAGACTGAATGCAGATCAAAATATAGTATTTCTCTTTTTGTTGTTGTTTGCTTGCTTTTTTCCTTTCTTTCTCATTTTTCCCTTTTTGATCTAATTTTTCTTTTGCAGCATGATAAATGTGGAAATACATATAGAAGAATTACACATTTAACATATATTAGATTGTTTGCTCTCTAAAGGACAGGAAGTGGGGAAGGAAGGGAATACAGGGTTTTGCAAGGGGGAATGTTAAATAGTATCTTTGCATGAATTTTGAAAATAAAAAGCTAAAAAAAATATAAAGTAAGGAGTTGGATTAGGTTATCTCTCTGTATAGACCTGGATTGGACAAATTATTCACTCTGATTTTTCTTGGATTTTCCCCTTTAGAATTTAGCCCATTTTCTATATCTTTAGGGGAGTTTTGTAAAAGGGAGTTCACTCTTTCGGTCAGCTTAGATCTGCCTTCACTCTCATCCCTTTGTAAAATAGCTCTCTTTGTGCAGAATGCACTGACTCTTGATATTCCCCTCAGAAGAGCTAATTTCTTCAAAGCTCCACTTAGACATCACCTTCTAGGTGAAGCCTTTTCAAAACTTTTAAGGTTATAACATGCTCTCCTCCTAGAAATCATTTTGTATACCTTTTGTGGATCCTTGCTTGTGTCTATGTCATATCTCTCCTCAAGGGCAGTCTCTTTCTTTTGTTTGTTTGTTTGTTTGTTTTTTGTTTGTTTGTTTGTTTGTTTTTCATCTCCCTAGTCCAGCAAGTTGATTTGTATATTGTAGGTAGGTATTCAAGAAATGCTTCCTAAATTGCATTGAATTGAAGTGAATTCTAAGTGGTATTGAATTGCTTACTGACTTACACACAAGTGTTTGTGGAAGTTTGCCTAAAGTCACTATGAGCTGTATGAAATTCAAGACTGATGCAGCTCTTCTGTCATTTTAAGTACTTACTAAGAGGTTGGAATACTCTTCTAGCTACTTATCCTTTTCTTGAAATATTTTTGTCAGAGCAGTCTGACTGTGGTCCAGAAACAACTGTCTGAGGCTTTGGATTCTTTTTTGCCTTCTGTAAACAGGTTCTTACCTATAGGTAAATAACTGACTTGATGCTTTTCTGGATTTCAGTTGAATTAATTTCTCTTAGTATGTAAACGTGATCACACTTGATAGAAATCTTTCAAAATATTTTATCAAATGTCTGCCTTTCCGATCTTTATGGCAGCAAGATGTTGGGGTCCAAGGAGGTTGGTAAATAAGAGATAAAAGAATGACCAGGGAAACCAGGTTTTTCATTTCATTCCCCCAAGTTAAATTAAGGTTGCTTTCTTTGAGTAAATGGGCAAATCAGAGCCAGAAGTTGACCCTCAGTCTTCTGACAGGAGTATAATCTGTGATTGACTTGTATGACTGCTTCCATTGTGTAACATTAATAATACATTGGGCTAGGATATATAATGCAGTATTCATGATTTGTCAGCATGCACAACTCATTGAAAATGTGACCTCTTTAAAGACAATAGCGTCTGTTCCTCCCTGACAGTTCTTCACCTGCCTGGTCATTTTGCTACAATGTATTCTCTAAATTCCCCAGGTGGATGGTGCATGAAAGGTGGGAATTAAAATTCTCAAGGAACAAAATCTCCAGAGTGATGCCCAGCAGTCAACTCACCTGACTTTTGCACCCATTGAATTGTTTCTGAAAATGTGATGTGTGGGCTTTCATTACAACCTAACGATAGCTTGCTAAATTTATGGCTTAATACAGGCCCATAATGTGGTTGAGTTATGACTTCTCTGTGGACCATAACTTCTCAGGTTAACTCTAAATCTTTATGTTTCAGTAATATAGTGAAGTCCATTTTTTTGGGGGGGTGCTACTTTCACATTAGATATCCCTGAATTTAAAGGAAAAAGAAAAGGTAAATTAAATACATAGAAAATATGTGATACAGATATTTGGAAATCCTGAATGCCTCCTAGAGTGAAGCAGTTTTGCAAAACTGATCTGCTATTTGACATATGCTTCACAATATAGACAGAGGGCTCACGTAAAGCAATATTGTACAATTTGAGAAAGAAAATAGGGGAGAATTAAAGCCATTATAGTGGTTTTCCTAGACTTTTGAGTGTTTATTAAGTATACATTGTAGAAGCATTAAATACTAAAGTCTGCCTGTAGTTAAGAGGATCTACTGTGAGTTTGGTCTATACCTTCATTTCCTTTTCCATCCTTTCTTATCCTTTCTTTTCCTCTTCTCTTCTTCTCCTCTTTTCTGTCTTTGCCTCAGCATTATCTCTCATTCATATTAAACTTATACACTTCTCTGGGTCAGGTGGTGTGGTTCCCTGGAAAATTTTCTCTACCCTTTTCTTCCTGATTACCCAGGTAATTCCTCTAATCCTAAATTTCAGTGCACTGCCCTAAGGATTTTTTCCAGACTTGAATTATTCTCTACTCCACCATTTGTAGACCAGAATATTTGTAAGAGGACCACTCATGCACCTCTGGCCAAATATCCTTCCAAGCGCTCTCAGATCTCCATCTGAGGATGCAGTGCTAATTTTTCAGTGGGAGCAGGAAATAGGTTCTGAGCCTTGGGAAAAATACAGTTAGCCCCAGATCCTATTTCTGTCATAGTACATCTCCACTTAAATATCAATTGCTTTTCTCCAGTACCTAAAAGTCAATTTTTTAAAAAACTGAATATTTATAGGTTCATAGAAAAGGGACCTCTAAGACCAACAGTCTTCATTGGATTGCAATCAAATATTCATGATTTTTAGAATGTTAAGCTCATTGACAATTCAAACATTTTAAAGACAATAATCTCAGCTCCTTACTGAAGATTCATCATAAAGAGGAAGAAACCAAGACCCAGGGAAGTTAAAATGTTTCCTCAAGGCCATTCAGTTTGTAAGTATTAGAAGTGGAATTTGCATCCAGGGCCCTCCTCTGCATAAGCTTCTACTTTTTCTGTCCATAGACTATCATCCATTGTCCATGTTTAAAACCTCAATGTTGTCTTTGGCACTTCCTTCTTCCTTAACTTTTATATCCAATTTAGTACCAAGTCTTGTTGATTCTAATCAAGCAATATTTCTTGCATCTGTTCCTTCTTTTCTTTTCCTTGAGGACAAGGTCTGTCTTGCTCACTTGTATTTTTATCCCTAGCACTTAGCATGGTGCCTGGAACATTTTAAGTGCTTAGTAAATGAGTTTGCATTCATTTATTAGTTCTTTCGTTATTAGTACATAACCTTTTCCTTGTTCTGTCAGCATCAACATATATAACATATATGCAAATTATAGAGAAACACATAGATAAGGATACATTCATATATACATATTTTATACGTAAACATTTATATGTATATAATCTTATATATGAATATAAAGTGTTCATATTATATACACACATTGTACAATGTATATACAAACATGTATATGTATATATATGCATACATGTATATGAATGTGTATTTATATACATATATGCCTTTGCTTGAAAATAAGATATTGATGGACTTAGCAATTCATCTGTTCCTCCTGTCTGATTCATATTTCAAGTCTTATTCATCTGTTTGTGACAATAAGCAGTTACTCGGTGTTGTGGAGAGGATTAGGATGATCCTTGAGGCTTCTGCTTTCAGATTAAGCATTGGCAACAGAAGCAGATAGACTGCCTCTCAAAGGAAAAGGGTCTTGTTAATGTGAAAAGGCCGGCCTATTGGCAAGAAATGGGGGAAGAGTGGGAGATCCCCTTAAGAGCTACCCTAGTTAAACATAATTTTACAATTTACTCATAAGACAGCATATTGATTTTAGATTGTTTAAAAATGTGCCTCATTTTCCCAAAGTGTTCCTGTCTTTTTTCAGCTTCTCTTTAGTGTTATTGTAAAATCATGCTTCCTTTTCTCCACATTCTCTGAGTTCCCATTTCTCCTCAAAAGACAACATTTTTCTGGGAAGCAAACATTCAGATTGTAGTCACTCTTTATGAAAGGTTCTCTCTTTCAAAGGAAAAATCCTAGATTTCTTAACTTTAACCATTACTACACAAGGAAACTGTCATAAGTATGATCCCTAGTCTAATTTTACCCTTAATCTTGGAACTCCATCTGTGTGTGTGTCTCTCTCATTTGAAGCCATGCTCCCATCTTCAGGGTCGAGATACTAACAAAAGCAAAAAGGGGGAGAAACAATGCAAGGGCCTATGTAAATAGCACCCTACCTAACTTCCTCTCCAGCTTCTTCTCTGGTTCTGATACAGACTTGTTCCTTAAGAGGTTAGATTGATAATTTGCTGATTGCTCCTTTAAATGCCATTGTGTTTTGCCTTTCTTTTGATAGCATAAGCTTTATTGGTTTTGGACATACGATTTCTGTGTAAATCTTGGCTACAATGTGTAGCAGTCAATCCAATATCTATAAGACTTCACCACATCTTTTAATATTTTGTGTCTTGAAGTGGCAAGATAAGTCAGCCAGAGATATATTGGATTTGGCAGAATTTGATGAGTCCAATTTTATATGGAATAGTGGATAAAGTATTTAACTTAAAGCAAAGAATACTTGAGTTCATATATTGTCTCTTAATAGCTCTGTGACCTCAGAAAGTTATTTAACTTTTCTGATCATCAATTTTTTATCTGTAAAATGAGGTTTAACTTTAACATTCCTTTTAGCCCTAACTCTATAAACCTATGATCTTCTTGGGCATAGAAGCCATGGTTTAGTTAAAAAGCATCTAAAAGCTTTTGTACATCCTTCTTCATTTATATCTATATAGCAAGGAAGAATACACACACACACACACACACACTCTCACTTGGCATAGACACATCTCTGCTTTTTCATATTCTTTTATTGAGCACATAATATAGATGGGATGTGGATAAGAGTCTATAATCCAATTCTGTTGTATTGATTACCTATTGGCCTAACAGAAACATAGTGATGTTTATCTCAAAAGAGAAATCAGAATCTTTTGTCCTGCATCATCCTCTAATATGTCTAATATCTTCTAATTTGTAGGGGAAGAGAATGGTTGTTTACTAACCAATGACAACATTGGATTAGAATTTGTCATATTTAAAACACTGTCATAGGTGAGGTGTGAGGTAGTTGAAGAGACAATAGGAAAAGAGAAGCCTTACTTGACAATTATGAAATTTAATGGGGTGTGTGTATGTGTGTGTGAGAGAGAGTACATATATGTATGTGAATCCCATCAAAACATTAATATCTAAGTATTAATATGGAGCTCTTTTGGAATTTACATAGTACAGTACTGTTTTTGAATATATCTAATGCACTCATGGTCAGTATCAGCAGTACTAATATTGGGCATTATAGGTACCATCATATATGACATCTTCCCCACTAGATTGCAAACTTCATGAAGTTAGTGACAATTTTTCATTTAAAATTTGAGTTTCTGTCAGCATATAGCATATCATTTTGATCATAGTCGAAGCTTAACAAATAGTGGTTGAAATGATATTTATAGAGAGATTTATAGACCCACCTACTTTCCATGCTCTAAAGGACTGATAGCTAGCAATCCATTGAGCTCAAAGGGAGATATTTGAATTGAATGATTTACAGAGCTGACTTCCCTTTTTGATCAGACTATCTTAGAAAACTTTCAATATGACAGAATCATGCTTTCTTCTTCTTGAGGTCCTTTGGTTCCTTCCTTGCTAGCCTCATTTTGACCCCAAATTCCCTTTAAGAGATACACAAATATAAAGTCTTATGCTTGCATTAAAATACATACACAACTACTAAATAAGTATAGGACAGGAGAGGCATGGTTAAATAATAGTTCTTGTGGAAAAAATATGGGATATTTAATGAATCATAAAGTCAATATGTGTTAACAGTGTCAGACATGGGAATAGAAAGATATTAATAAGGTATTTCTCTGTAACTATTTTTCCTTTTTTGAAGATAATAGTATTTTTTCCAATTACATATGAAGACAGTTTTCAACATTCATTTTTGTAAGATTTTGAGGTTTCAAATTTGTTTCCTTTTCTCCATTCTCTCCCTCTTCTCCAAAACAGTGAATAGTCTGATATAGGTTATATATGTACAATCAGGTTAAATAAATTTACATCTTAGTCATGTTGTGAAAGAAGAAACAAGAAACCAGGAGAAAGAAAAAAATAAATTAAAAAAGTAATAATAGTATGCTTCAATTTTCATTCCATAGTTCTTTCTTTGAATGTGGATGGTATTTTCCATCACAAGTCTTTGGGAATTGACATATCACTATATTGCTGAGATCTAAGTCAAGCATAATTGATAATTGTGTAATGTTGCTGCTACTGCATATGATGTTCTCTCTGTTCTGTTCACTTCACAAAGATCAATTCATGTAAGACTTTCCAAGTTTTGCTAAAATCTGCCTGTTCATCATTTCTTATAGCACAATAGAATTCCATTACATCGATGTACCATAACTTCTTCAGCCATTTCTATTCCCCAATTGATGGGTATCCCCACAATTTTCAGTTCTTTGCCTTCACAAAAAGAGCTGCTAAAAGATTTTTTACATATGGGTTCTTTTAAATTTTTCATGATTTCTTTGGGATACAGATCTTGTACTAGAATTTTTAGATCAAATTATATAAATAGTTTGCAGTTCTTTGGACATAATTCCAAATTGTTCTTCAGAATGGTTGGATCAGTTCACAACCCCATCAATAGTGCATTAGTGTCCCAGGTTTCCTATATTCCTTTCAAAACTTCTTTTCTTTTCTTTCATATTAATCCATTTGATAGGTATGAGGTAATACCTCAGTTTCTCTGTATTTATTGAAGGATGGTATTTAGAACACGGGACATGATAGCTAGAAGCCAGAATCTATCCTGGTTACATGGTTACATAACATCTGGAAAATTGTACCCAATTTTGCATGTTACATTTTAGGAAGTGCATTTATTAAGTTAGAGTGTATCAAATTGAGGGCAACTGAGATGATAAGAGGATTAGAGACTGTCATAGGGTGATTGCTTGAAAGAACTGTGGATGTGAAGCTTTGAAAAGAGAAAATTTGGGAGGATCATAACTGTCTTCATTTAGAATAGTGAGGTGTTTAGATTTATTTTGCTCAAATCCAGAAGATATAGTTGAGATAAATGGCTAGACGTTGATCAGAGATAGATTTAAGAATGTTGTAAAAAAAAAGTCCAATCAATTAGAACTACATAAAAGTGGAATGCACCGCTCTTTTAAGTAGTGGATTCCCTATCATGGAAGGCCTTCAAATTAAGGCAAATCAACATGCTTGTATATTTAAGCACTAGGTTGGTCAAGGATGTCAGTGTTAGTAGATCAGAAGATGTGAATAAGACTAGGAAGAGTGGAAAGTCAAGAAGAAGCTAAATTATATAGATCAGTAAACACCAAACAAGATGTTATATTTCATCCTGGAGGTAATAAAAAGTAACTGGGGGTATGGAATGGGGGCAAGAATAATATGGTCTGTGTTTTAGAAAAAATCAATTTGACAGCTGAGTGAAGGATAGATTACATGGGGAGAGACTTATGGTGGAGAGACCAACCAACATGTTATGACAATAATTCAAGCATGAGATGATGAGGATTATGAGGACCTACTAGAAGGGGAAAGGGAGCATAAAAGAGATGTGACTAAATAAAATTACTATTCAAAAATGTTAGGTTTGAGATACACACACACACACGTATTCAATTAGAGATATCCAATATCCAATAGAAAGTTGGAGATGGGACTGGAGGTCCAGAAGTTAGGACTAGATAATTTGAAACATCTTCATAGAGATGCCCTTGATGCTTTATAGCTCTTGCTTCAACAGCCTACTTGGATGTTGGAACAAATTGTACTCATCTGCTCATTTTACCATTGGAAGATTTTACATACTTGGGATAGATATCACCCTAATTCACTGAAAGGTTTTAAGCCTATTGGTAACCTTCAACTTATGGTTTTACCAAGATGTGTTTGCTGTGTTACTTGAAGCCACATGTGAGATTTGGGGTGGATGGAATGGGATTACATTTATATGTAGAGGGGTTTGACTTGGTGAAGATGAATGCTACTTCTTCATATGAGACAGAAGCGAAGGAATTAGTAGTGATCAGTATTTGAATGATGCAAGATGAAGATGAGGAGAAAAGAGAAAGATTTCAATAAATGGTCTCAATATTTTTTTTCAGTTAAAAGGCAAGGTTCTAAGCAAAGAGGATAGGGGAAAGTTTGAGGAGGGCTGTTAAAGTTTGGAAAAGCTTCCATTCTAAGTAGGATAGTGAATCTTCTAGGAGTTGTAAAAGAATTGCCTTACTTTGGTGAAGGCCAATTAAGGTTATGCAATGTAAATATGTAGTGGTTCCAGTCAGTGTGGTTTTATAATTTCCCCCAACTTCATTCAGTAGTAAATGAGTAGAAAGACAATAGAATGTGGAAATAATCCAAGAGTGAGGCTTGGTAGGGCAAGACTGGTGATAAACTAAAGAGACAAAGGATCAGAAAGAAGAGGACAGTGTAGAGTTAAACTGGTTCACCAAGGGGTCAAGATGGGAAATGCAATAGAGTGTAACTAGTGTAGGGGTAATGATCTGGGAAGAACTAATTAAGTCTCACTGACTAATTGATGTCAGCTGATAATCAATGTGGTAAAGCACATTGCTAGGGGCTTATGAATCTCATAGCACTAAAAAATCATTCCCTTTGGTTGAGGGCTTGGAGGTCATAGTAAGTTCAAAGAAGAGGGGTAGGGGATGCAAAGCAGAAGGAGAGATGGAATAACAGTAGATTGTGATGGAATTTCAGAGCTCATGACCTTGGAAGTGTAACACATAAGAGATGGCAAAATCTTGTTAGGGAAAAATCTTGTCTCTTCTATTGAGTGCTTCCCATTTTTTCAAGGTCCTTCACAGTTCTGAGATTCTATGATTCTGAAATGTGTTTACATTTCATAGTGCAAGTCATGGTATTGGAGGAGAATAGAAAGGTGAAAACTAAGGGGTAAGATCAAAGTCAGGGATTAACAAGACAGGAATCTGGTACTATTTAGTTTTATATTCTAGGGATAGAAAGGAAGACTTTCACTATGACACACATGGTAATATTCATTTACATAGTCAATCTATGTTTCAAAAATACATTTTTCCTTCAGATAGGTTATTTCTATAGAGGTTTGATCAATTATATTACTTGTTTTTTCTTTTTCTTTTGGAAAGTATTTAAGTAGAGTGTATGAGCTCCCAAACTACACTATGTTTAATAGGCCCAGCCTTCAGGGTATGGTTGGATACATCTCTCTAAGGTTTCTAAAGGTGGCAATAAGGGTTGGGTAATTTGCTTCTAGTACTAAATCTCATGCAACCTCATTAATTTGTTTTACCACATTATTATCAGTTGTCATCAATAAGATATAATTATCTTTTAGAAATAATTATTTGCTAAGATATATAGTAAGGACAGTTGGCATAAAAAAATCTCAGAAGCATGAGAATTATTCTCTTACCAGTGTTTATAGAGTTCAATGGAAAGTGGGCTAAAGCTTAGAGAGCATGTGTAGCAAGAGATAACACATACTTCTTAAGTTTTGTACATCCTTTTCTCCCCTTCATAGAGTATTAATGAAATACTTCCCTTAGGTATAATATAATTTTGATGGGTTTTTAACCCATCAGAAGATGCCTTTCCTTAGTATATCTAGTTTGTTTCCAGCTCCTAATCTATACATCAACTTTCACCTATTCTAAGTATGCTGTTGCATGTCAAAAAGAAGTCCAAATCCTTCCACTTTGGAAGTTCACAAAATCTCTTTCTGGTTCATGGATAGGGGCTAAAAAGATCTATTTCTTCACTACCCAGTCATCAATCAACTTCCACTCAGGGTCTTTTCTAGAATACTTCTTTCTGCTAACCTTCCAGATACTCAAATACTGATAGCTTGCTGTTCTGTTGAAGATCCAATAGTGTGACAGCATGTGCATTAGTTTAATGGCTTTGCTTGATTAATTGAATAGAGATGTTCTCTGATAAAGTTATTATAGCTAGGGTATCTTATTCTTTAACTGGAGTGATTTGATTGATTGTGACTCAATTGATCTCACCCTTACATAAGGACAGATGCTGTTTGCATAGATTAAAAGAAAACTCTAATATATTTATAATGATCCTCAATCCTCTGAAGCCATACTAACTGTGGCCTAGGAAGGGATTATCCATCAGGGACTATCAGTAGCTAGCCAAAGTACAATACTACAACTAGGATTTAGATTTCTAATTTATCTATAGCCTGGTCCTTTTAAGCTTAACCTAATCTTCTAAGCTCTAGGCCTGAATATCAGCACCAGTTTGTGCTGTCATGATATATAGTATTCATTTTCACAGGTATCACTGAATAAAAAAATAAAGTAATCTTGGGGTAAGGAACGACTTTCAGAAAGCTTTGCATACTAAATAGAAGAGAAAGCTTATCTTTGGAACTTTTATATATTTCTCGGGTCTATTCCTCCTCCCCTCCCCTCAAATTCTCATCCCCATTTTTGTTATTGCTTCATGCTTTTTGAGCATCTCATAGGTTTTGGGTGGAAATTATGATGTGTTAAAATATGTGCAAATAATTTAAATTGATTTGACTATAGGATTTTATTGATAGTATGCAAAACAAAGTTGGCGAATGTACTCTTAAGCGGATTCAAGCAGACAGGTGCATGTCTGCATCTGAGTGTGAAGCCATCCACTTTAGTTTTTGTCTTTGTCTTACCTAGGAAAATGAAACTACTATATATGTACAAGATCTCATATGGCAGTTCTAGATAGACAATAATAACCATATCTCTTGATGGTTTGTGGATCTGTGATTTTATTTTGAGGAAGACAAAGAAAGGCAGCAGGGATCTTTTGCAAAACTTCCAATCCTAGTGAAATCAGACACTAGATACCTTTGAATGCATCAATCAGGACTAGGTCAGAAAAGGTTCACACCTTTGTAGGGTTGGTAGAATTCCTTTGGAATTAGAAGCTGTACTCATGGGTATTCAATCTTTCTAAGTGTCTTCACCTATACATCACTACTCCTTTTTGGCTGAAGGAACCAGATCCAAATCACTAACATTGAGTTTATTCATATGCACTAATTTACATAACACATTTATCTATGTATTTAATAATGTGCAAATTGTATACATTTTAGGAACTGGATCTGTGATTTTATCAGTATAAGGAATTCCTTGGAATAAAGAAATTCCCTCTACAAAGCAAATCAGTGTCTTCTTTCAATTTGCACTCTTAGAGAATTGCCCAGAGTACTGATAATTTAAGTGATTTAGGAGTTACCAGAGTCACACTGGCAAACTTTTCAAAGCTGAATTTGAATTTGCATTCAAATATTGGTTCAAGGACTGACTCTTCCTTAATTACCCCATTCTGTCTCTCTGCTGGGTAAATTATATTTATTGTAATTTTTATAAATTTATAATCAACAAAATAATAATGCAGATATATAATATATGCATATACATTTTCATATGCATATACATATACTATATATATATATTATATTATTTTATATACATATATTAGTTGTTTAAAAAGTAAGAAGTCACCAATGCCAACAAACAATGGTTTGTATTTTAGGGCTAGTAATGAAACTGCATTTTAATATTAAGCAGTTATTAGACATAGAGAGACCTAGCTGTCATTAATAACTATAAAGTTCTTAGAAAAAAATTAGGCAGGCATATGTTGAAATAATTCCAAATTGTTGTATATACTGTTATCTGGTACCAAGTGGGTAAAGTGGGTAAAGTGGCAGCACATTACACATATTTCCAGGTATGTAGACCATTTGTATTGATAGATGGCACTAATTTTAACTTGAAAAAAACAAACTCTCTATGGTTGCCTGCAAAAATTACCCCCAGTAATCCCAGTTTGAGTGTCTTTTCAGAGCCAAAAAATAATCAGTAGCTTCTGTTGATGGAGGGATGCAAAGGGTAAATGGGCATTATACTTTTTGTAACAAAAAACTTTTTAAAATTAGGTATAATAAAATTGATAGTCAGCAGTAGTCTGGCTTTAAAGTAAAAAAGATTTGGTTGAACATATACTTGCTGGGTAACCATAGACAAATCATTTATATTAGAAAGTTGTTCAGACAACTTTCAAATGCTTCATTATACATAAATTATTTATTTGAATCATGAGAGGGATTTTCTACATTGGGAGTTCCCTACAACAATGATCTAAATATCCAAACAAATCAAAACCAAACCAAACCAAAACAAAACAAAAAACAAAATTCCCCAACCTAAAATAACTCCTTCCTTCCTTCCTTCCTTCCTTCCTTCCTTCCTTCCTTCCTTCCTTCCTTCCTTCCTTCCTTCCTTCCTTCCTCCCTCCCTCCCTCCCTCCCTCCGTCCCTCCCTCCCTTCCTTCCTTCCTTCCTTCCTTCCTTCCTTCCTTCCTTCCTTCCTTCCTTCCTTCCTTCCTTCTTTCCTTCCTTCCTTTTTCCCTCCCTCCTTCCTTTTCTCCTTTCTCCTCCCTCCTTCCCTTCCTTCCTCTCTGCCTCCTCTTCCTCCTCCTCCTTCTCCTCTTCCTGCTCTTCATCCTCTTCCTCCTCCATCTCCTATTTCTCCTCCTGCATCTCTTTCCTTTTTCTCCTCCTTTCCCTCTCTCCTTCCTCCTGTCCCTTCTGCTGCAGTATTTTGTCTCTTATTTCCTACCTTCATGACTTTGCACAAAGTGTTTGCCATGCTACAATGCTCTCCTTCCTCACTTCTGTGTTTTGAAATCCATAACATTTTCCAAAGATAATCTTACTTGCTACTTTCTACACTAGGTCTTTATTCATGTCCCATTCTAATTGTTAGAAATTTTCCCTTTCTCTTTGTATTTTGCATAAATTTTATTTTTGCATATCTTTATCTGTGATGTATTCCCCCTAATAGAATGTCAGCTCCTTAAAGACAGTTACAATATTTAGCACACATTAAAATCTTTATAAATACTTCTTGATACAAGGCAATTTTCAAAGTAACATTATGAATTTATTATATACTTTTGGGGAAAAATAAGCTGTATGTAATTATATATATTATTTTTCTCTTTTACTTCACACATATAATTTTTTTTGGTGTTTGATAGATTAAGAATAAAATTTTAAAAAATACTTTTTTTGAATTGAAGTGAATTATCAGAATTTCCTTGAAAACTCTAGTTGAGTAGGAAATATGTGACCATAAGTATTCTTGGGTAGATATAGTAGTGCAACTTTCACCAGTTTTTCCCTATCTAAAGTGAATTTTTGTGTGTGAGTTATTGATGGGGGTGTGAAGTGGTAAAGAATGTGTCCTGGAGTCAAAGCCAAGTCCCTGTCCTGGTTATTTTGAGTAGTGCCAAACTGATCTGAGCAGTTCCTTCCTCAGGAGAAAGCCTCCCTGTTTGGAAGCTAGCAGAGACAGTTCACAATCCACTCTACAGGATTATCTAGAAGAATAATAAATTATCCTTTCTTTATCCTTTGAGTATCTGCTGAAAAGATCAGTGAGAAGTGGATATTGGATCCTCTTTACTTAGTTTAGACAGGTGAAGAAATGCAACTCCATGTCAAGAGAAATGTCACCCGAGACAGGAGCTTAGAGGTGATTTCTTTCTGGTCAGAATGGGGCTTAATGGAAGAAAAAGTTTCCCTGTCCTCTTTCCCACCCTCTTGCATGTGAGCTCAGGATATATGTCTATATTTTCTAGCTTCTTTGTTCTTCAAAGTAGCTCATGAAAATAAGGGGAAAATGCCCAAATAAAGATGTATCCAGGACTCCTATTGGACTTCTTACAGAAGGCACTTTTTCATTATAAGAAGATTTTCTTTTCTGACCCAATTAATGATCTCATTGGTCTATAGATAAATATTGTTCTATTGGGCAGCTAGGTGGTAGAGTGTCAGAAAAACTCATATTCCTGAGTTCAAATCTGGTCTCAGACACTCACGAGCTACATAACTCTAAAGCAAGTCACTTAGCACAATTTGCCTCAGTTTCCTCATTTGTACAATAAGGTGGAGAAGGAAATGGCGAACCACTCCAGTATCTTTGACAAACACCACTACTACAACCAAATGGGGTAAGGAAGAGTTGTATATGACTGAATGGGAAACAAAAGGTTTTGATCTGGGAGGGCCAGAAGTACATAGGAACCAACTCTAACCAGTTCCAGAGAGCTGATTATTAAAATTTCATTGTGATCGTTTATACCTTGCAAATCAGCAAACTCTACAAATCAAAGGTTGGATGATTTTTTTTGATTGTCTAGAATTAAGAAGCAATAGATAAAATAGTAATACTGTGGATTTAACTTAAAAGTGTGTTTTATGTGTTGTGTGTTTGTATGTATATGTGTGTGTATTTATTTCCTGAAGAGCTACTAGTTAAACATTTATCAGTACACCTCTCGATGCAATAAGCCACTTTGATGCTTTCCTAACCTTCAAAAATTAAATTAATTCATTCAATGAATATATGCTAAGTACCACCTTTGGAAAGCAAGGTACTAGTCAAGATTTTGGAGCTATTAATATTGAAAATGACCTTGTAACTGGCTTAACACAAGACAATGTTTTAATAAGAAGGAGTCCCAGTGCAGTTAAAGCAAGCTGACAGCATATAATGATGGTTAGATGAAGAATAAGGAAAATTTGATCTGATGCTCTAAATCATTAATAATCAGAGAAATGCAAATTAAGACAACTCTGAGATACCACTACATACCTGTCAGATTGGCTAGAATGACAGGGAAAGGTAATGCAGAATGTTGGAGTGGATGTGGGAAAACAGGGACACTGATACATTGTTGGTGGAACTGCGAAAGCATCCAGCCATTCTGGAGAGCAATTTGGAACTATGCTCAAAAAGTTATCAAACTGTGCATACCCTTTGATCCAGCAGAGTTGCTACTGGGTTTGTATCCCAAAGAGATCTTAAAGAAGGGAAAGGGACCTGTATGTGTAAGAATGTTTGTGGCAGCCCTTTTTGTAGTGGCCAGAAATTGGAAACTACATGGATGCCCATCAATCAGAGATTGGTTGAATAAATTGTGTTATATGAATATTATGGAATATTATTGTTCTGTAAGAAATGACCAGCAGGGTGATTTCAGAAAGGCCTGGAGAGACTTACATGAACTGATACTGAGTAAAATGAGCAGGACCAGGAGATCATTATATACTTCAACAACAATACTGTATGATGATCAATTCTGATGGACCTGGCCCTCTCCAACAATGAGATGAACCAAATCAGTTCCAATAGAACAGCAATGAACTGAACCAGCTACACTCAGCAAAAGAACTCTGGGAGATGACTATGAACTACTACATAGGATTTCCAATGCCTCTAATTTTGTCCGCCTGCATTTTGGATTTCCTTCATAGGCTAAATGTACACTATTTCAAAGTCCGATTCTTTTTGTTCAACAAAACAACTGTCTGGTCATGTATACATATATTGTATTTAATTTATACTCTAATATATTTAACATGTATTGGTCGACCTGCCATCTGGGGGAGGGAAGGAGGGGAAAAATTGGAACAAATGGTTTGGCAATTGTCAATGTTGTAAAATTACCCATGCAAATATCTGGTAAATAAAACCTATTAAAATATATTTAAAAATTTGATCTGATAAGTATTTGTTAAGCACCTATAATGTTCAAGGCCCTTTGTGCTAAGTGCTGGGGAAACAAAAATAAATGAAATTGTCTCTGCTTTGTGGAACTTGCATTCTATTAGAGGGTATAACAAGTCCATTGATAGACCAATACAAGAAAATTAAAGGAATGAATACTAATGTTTAGAGGAAGTAGGAGAGGTATGGGCACATGAGTTGATTCCATATGACTCTCTTTGAAAATGAAAATGGAGGAATTTACTTAGATTTTTGAAAAATCTATTTTTACACACAATTCTGGGCCATAGTTTTTTTCTCCTCTATTTATAATACTCATGCAGTCAATCCTTCCTAAGGGATTCTTGTCTTCAGATGGTCACATGATGACCATGGCAATTCTAAGATCTGCAGAAGCAGTGTGAATTAGGAGACTAGGACATAGAAAAAAATGGTCACATTCCAGGCTTGCTGACAATAAATCCTGTGATATGAAGAGGAAACAGAAATTTGCTCTTTAGTAAAATAGGAATAATAATAGCTATTTCTGTCATTGATCTAATGACAAGTTGAAGGAATTTTTTTAGATCGAAAGTTCCTTGAGGCAGGGACCATATTTTTGTTTCTCTTTTGTCTACAGCACTTAGTACAGTGTCAGGCATATAGTAAGTACTTAATAAATGCTTCTTGATTGACTAACATATGTAAAGTATGATTTTGTAGGAGCACTAATATGAATTCCCCTTCTTGCATGCATTATTGGATATGTGTATAAGTATTTCTACCAAGGAAAGAAAGAGTGAGATTTGTATATTTGCAATTTCTGGGGAAACAAAAAAAATCCATTTTGGTCACCAAACATGTAATTCTATAGGAATTAGGGAGTGTGGCTGGACAAAAGAGCTTTTATTAGTTGGAAAGTTTGGAAGCTTGATTATGGCAGAGCAGCCTGTATATGCTGTACTTTGATTCCATTTCTCTGGCCTTGGCCTTTCAATCACAATGTCATTTGCAGTTTTGTGATCTCTGGGAGTCAAGGCTTCTTCCTACAATGCACTTAGTGAGCCAGACTCCAGGTGTATTCTGAATGGTGCCTGTCCTGTTGGTGTGGATCCCCTGTGGATCCCCTTTTGATGCTAGATGGTAGCACTGATGCACACAGATGATGCATTTATGTAATTCTCTGATGAAGCCAAGCTCACCATCTTTTGAAATGGCCCTGTCTTCAGTTCAGGCAATATACACAATATGGCATTATTCTCAGAGTAGGGGATGTCAAGCTCTGAAATCAAGAAGAGAAAAACTGAAGGGAAGTAGGAGCTATTTATAGAAAGCTCAGATCTGTGATTGTCTTCAATTCAAAGATTTTTAAAAGCTTTTCAGTTTGAAATATAGATGTATGTATAAATAAGTATGTATGTATATGTATGTATGTCCATATACACACATATTTGGGTGTATGTATATATATATATATATACACAATATATATGTGTGTGTGTGTGTGTGTGTGTGTGTGTGTGTGTGTGTGTGTAATCTTAAATGTGGATTAAACATCAATGATGCTCTATATATCCTTGATAAATCATTCGTGATAGTCCAGGACAATATAAACCTAGAGACATGCTTGCTAATAGGTCTGACAGAGTTGTTTCTAATACTTTTGCTTTGCATATTTGCTTTGCATGAAGAGGATGTATAGAATTCATCAAGCTTTTGTGAAGTACTTACTATGTGTCTAGCACTGTACTAGCTACTGGGGAATAGAAAGACAAAAATTAAACACTTCCTGTCATCAAGGAGATTATATACTACTGTTTGTATTGGGGTAGGGAGTCAAACAATATGCACACAGATAAGGAAATACAGAATCATATATAAGGAGGCTTACAGCAAATTAGATTATGAGCTCCTCAGGGATAGGGATTGTCTTTTACCTCTTTTTATATTAATCCTGGTGCTTAGCACAGTGTCTGGCATATAGTAGGTGCTTAATAAGTGTTTGCTTGACTAACTGGAGTATAGCCTGCATGCCAGATCACCTAATATGGAGTATCCTGTTTTTCTGCTTCCTTTCCTGGCCCTCTCTTATTCTTTGGCTCCAAGATTTCTCTTGACTGGGTCTCTTTTGTTTCTGTTTTTGTCTTATTTTTCCTCAATTTTGGGTCCCAGTAATGATCCCCACCCAAGTAGGAGTTCAAGCAATGATGATCTTGTTACAAAGTTTGAAGGATGGATTATGTAGTTAGCCATCTGTGAAGGAAAGTCCCCCAATAGGAGTTTGGACTTGAAAATATAACTATGCTGTAAAAAAACAGAAATTTCTCTCCCTAACATGTAATTAAGGTAACTAGCCTGAGTACCATGGTCCTGTACCATGGTCCTGTCCTCATGATATTAGTAGAAAATGAGGAAGGATAAAATGACTCATTTTTCTAATTGAATAAATTATTGAAATATAACCTCATCTTCTATAACTTCAATGAAAGTATTCTTGTTTCGGTTTAAGTGACTGAAAGTACAATGGTTACTAGGTCTGACTCTATTGCTGATTGGCTAGAAGCTTGATCTTGCTCTGTTTCTAATCTGGACTGGTGGGGATGGGAAGGTGAGGCTGTCACCATATTGGTGCTGGATTTGATATGCATATCTGAACTTCTTTAGACTCACTGGAGCTTAGAACTCCCAAACTCAAGCAATCCAAAAGCTTCAGTTCTCCCAATATCAGGAACTGCAAGCATATATCCCCTCATTAAGTCTCCCTTATGGTTTTCAATAACAGTCAATGAATATTTATTAAACATCTATTATGTGCTGGGTATTATGCTAAATGCTGGGACTATAAACATGAAAAAAGAAAGATAGCCCATGCCTTCAAAAAGTTTACACTTAGATGATTTCTTCTATTGGCTCTCTGTATTTTGAAAACTTTTTGTCTCATCTGGGAGTAGGTGTCTGGGGCAGGATGTGAATCTTCAATGATTTCATAAGTGGGGGGGATCTCTTTCAAAATATATAGACCACTTTGCATATATGACTAATGATCTTTAGGGTTTGCTGAGGCTTTAAGAAATTAAGTGATATGCCTGAAATCACACAACTAATAATAATAATAAGAGCTGACTTATTGTAGCACTTTAAGATTTAAAAAGTATATTGATCTACTTGATCTTTTCAATAATTAGAGAGATAGATGGTACTATTATCATACTTTTACAATTGAAGAAATTGAGGCTGAGGGAAGTAAAATGATTTGTCAAGGTCATAGAGCTCATAAGTTTCTAAAAATGGAATTTGAATTTAGGTCTTCCTGAACCCAGATCCCACATTCTATTATATCAGACTACCTCCTTATTTGGAGTAAGATTTGGATTCAGTTCTTCTAAACTCCATGTCCACTTATATCTCCCTGTCTTTTCATTATATTAAAATATGAATTAAATGATAAAATTGATTAGCCACATCATATAAAGTTAGTGAAAAGTCAGCCTGTATTAATTTAAACATCTGTATCAATATATTATGTATATATGAAAACTATAACTTCCAAAAGTTACATCTAAGAATACTATGAAATGAGTGTTCTCTATTAGAAGGTGATCTATATAGGCATACCTTTATTTATTGCATTTTATACATGTTGCATTTTTCAAATTTGTAAATTGAAGGCGTATGGCAACCTTACAAGTCTATTAGCCCCATTTTTCAATAGCACATTGAATCTCTGTATCCTATTTTAACAATTCTCACAATATTTCAAACTTTATAATTATTATTACATTTCTTATGTTGATTTGTGATCAGTGATCTTTGATAATTACTATTGTAATTATTTTGGTGCACCAAGAACCACATTCATATAAGGTGACAAACTTAATTGATAAATGTATGTATTCCACATTTCTTTCCTGACCCCTGGCAGCCTTTCCCCCATTTCTCCCCTTTCCTTGGTTTTTTCTATTCCCTGAAACACAACAATATTGAAGAAAATTTGTTGACAAAGTCGTGGCAGGGTTTGAGAGGACTGAAGTCAATTTTGAAAGTTCTACTGTGGGTAAAATTGTATTAAACTGCATTGCATGCCATAGAGAAATATTTCATCAAAGAAAGTGTCAGTCAATGTGGCAAATTTCATTGTTGTCTTATTTTAAGAAAAAACCATAACCATCCCAACCTTTAGCAACCACCACTCATATTAGTCAGCGCTCACCAAGATTGAAACAAAACCTTCTACTAGCAAAAAGATTACCACTTGGTGAAAGGCTCAAATGATGGTTAGTATTTTTTAGTGACATTTTTACATTAAGGTTTATAAATTAGGTTTTAAAAAGAAACAACATAATACAATTGCACATTTAATTGACTATAGAATAGTGTAAATATAACTTTTATATGTACTGGGAAACCAAAAATTTGTGTGACTCACTTTACTATGATATTCACTTTATTGCAGTAGTTTGGAACTGAACCCTCAATATCTCTGAGGCATGCCTATATTTGATATAATTTAGTCTTTGAGAAAACTGAGACTGAGAGGGTTAAAATGTTTTGAGTAAAATTACCCAATGAAAGAGAGCTAAAGCAATTTGTTGTTTTCATATATGAAGTTCATATTGTTTTACATACTATTAGGTATGGCATTATTTGACAAGATGACATCTGTTAAAGAGTTCATTTTAAAATCATTATGGATTAATGTTGTATCCCAGTGATTGTGATCAATAGTTGTGTGTTGATAATGTTCCTTTTCCAATGTACTTGTTTAATTTTCAAGCATATTTTGGAATCTCTATTTGTAATATTGAGATTTATCACATATTATGTTCATTTATGAAGTATAACAATCTTCTGGTATATAATTCTAGCTACTAGATCATGTTTTTTTTTTAAGTTAAACATGTGCAATTCTTCTAAACCCATTTCCACATTCATCATTCTGCACAAGAAAAATCAAATAAAAAAAAAACACACCCACCCACACAAAAAACACAAGAAAGAAAAAAAAAAACAAGCATACAAACAACAACAAAAAAGGTGAAAATGAACCATATTCATTCTCCATACTTTTCTCTCTAGATGCAGATGACACTTTCTATTATGTTTATTGGAATTGCCTTGTATTACCCCATTGTTGAAGACATTGTATGTATTGTGTATTATATATTGTGTATGTGTTGAATTTTTGCAACCTGAATCAACATATTACATTTTCTATTATATTTTTCAATAACTTATAATAATTAGTAAATCCTTATGAATAACCCCTGGGTAATTCCTGGTTTTAATGAATTAAACCTGGTTTCTATTGATTGATGTGACTCAGATGTTTGATGATGCTGATGATATGTTGTTGTTGATGACGATGATGATTTAGAATTACACTTAGAGCAAAATATTTTAGAAGATGCACAAACAAACTAGAACTAGTTCAGAGAGGATTGGACAAAATGTCAAGAGAACTTCAAACCATAAACTTTAAACTATTCAAGATTTCGGTATAACATCAGAGTTCTAGAGCTGGAAGCTAGCTTCAAGCAGCCTGATCCCTTCATTTTTCAGATGAGGAAATTCCAAGACAAGAAATGGTCAGAGAATTGACTAATATCATACAACTAGTAAATCACTGAGCTGGTACTCTAAACTAGGTCTTGAGATTTCAAATTCACACCTTTCTCCAAGACACCCAGCCTAATTAGAAAATCAAGCCCAATAGAAGCCTTTTGAAGTATTTTTATTTGGGGAATCAGCAAATGTGATTCAGATTTCTGACAAAGAAGCAAGATAACCTTATGCTGAAGTGTTGTTATTTATCAACTCACACTGAATAGGGAATTACACTTCATTATAAATGAATCATTTAGCATTTGAGTCTGTCTATGGGATGAGACTAGAAGTGGTAATGTGCTCCTCCCACAGCCTGCTAACTTAGCAAAAGGAGCGTGAAAATATAATTTCCCTTTAAGAACATTTCTTTTCCCACACTCTTCTCAGTCACTCCTTTTCTCACCTCTCTGTTTATCACCCCATTCTCTTGTTCTAGGTTGGATTTCTTCTCATCATTAGTCCCAATAATGACTCTGGTTTTAAGTTCCTACCATCATTAGGAAATGATACTAATCTCTTAATCAAGGCTTTCCAGAGGGCAACAGTCGTAAATTAGAGATAGGAGGGGCAGTAAGTGTTAAATAGAAAGTAGGATTCACCATACTCCAGATTCAAGTAGCCCAAACTGGGAGGTAGCTACTCACCAGAGCATTTTCTCTGTGTGCTCTTGGTTCCCAGCCTTTAAGTACCTTTAAGAACTTGTAGTTTAGCATCTTCTAAGGAGATAGCTTCCTATTGATCACCTTATACTTCCAATACTTCCCCCCTCCCCCAGTGCAAATTACCCTGTTGCTTCTTCTTGTCCCAAGACATCTAGTCACAGTGGGACTGCACTTGCAGTCCATCTTTTGCTAATTCGTTAGTTGGAAGTATTGCATCATCCAAAAGCATTGAGGGGCATCTTGGACAAAAGAGATCCGAGCAAATATCCTGTGGAGTGTTCTAGAACAAGGAGTAACAACAGCTTCAGGATTGGATATTTTGTATTCTCATTCATTAGAAAACAACAAAATCTGAAAGATAAGAAGTTAAACAAGTTTCAATTAAAGGAGAAAATATAAAACACCAACCCAATAACTTCTGATGAAAAAATCAATTTCTTCAAAATCTGTAGAAACTGGTTCTTTTCTCCACATTAAATAGATTAGGTAAGTGGGGTCATAGAAAGTGAAGGGACTTCCTCTATAGGCAAGCTTGGAGATGATTCAGGCAATTACTCTAACATAAATGAGGTAGGTTCACAATGCTTTGCAGGTGAATTGTTTGGAACTCATAACACATTTTGCCATAGGAAGATATTTATTATGGTGAACAGTGCTGGTGTACTGTCACTTCTTGCTGTGCCTGGAGCCAGGGAACAGGGTCCAGCATTGAATCTGACTAGGTCCTTGAATCCTCAAGTCAATTGTTCCATGGTCCTTGTTCCAGGATGTGAACTAAAGCTTCTGAGTTAGGTATGCATGGAAGACTGATCAAGAGAGACTTGCAGAAAAAGTAGCTAGGAGTGAAATCCAATAAGTGTTTACTAATGCCTTCTTAGCAAGTACCTTAGGTTAAGCAAGTAGCTTAGCAAGGTACTTGGCAGGCAAGAGGAATAAAAAAAGAATTAAAAAAAATAAAAAAACCAACAACAACTCAGTATCTGCCCTCAAAGAATTTACATTCTGTTGGGGGTCATTTTTTGGAGATATAATGTTTAAAAGAATATCAAAATCAGAAGTTCCAGTAGTTTTCAGAATTAATAGGTTGGGAAGAACACATGGTGTCAATTGGACAGAAAGGCCTAGAAATGGGAAAAGATGTTGGGTTGGAGCTAAATATAATCTAAGTCACTTTGCAACATCAGTTTTCTGTGGATGCCTGTTAGTTTTTATGTCCAGGCTTTTGAAGCTGATTTTATCTTCCTGCTTCCCCTAAATGATCTTCAACTGGAAGTTTCTCTGTTCTCTTGGACAACATGTATTTGGAGGAAGTGGCCATATCTAAACAGGACAGACAACAGCATTACCAAACTTACAAAAGACCATTTAGCCAGTGGTGTATTTCATCTGCAATGAAAAAACAACAAATGAAAAAACAGCAAATATTTAATAATAATTAATAATTAAATGAAACATAAAAACATTAATAGGAAGTTTATTTATAATCTTGAAATTAAAATGGCCCATAAATACTTCTGCAGAGAATGGGTGTTTTCAAAGACTTTAGACATTGTGATACCATTTCTTTACTGTTATAAAATTTCACTTCCCTTAATATCTATGTATTATTAGTATTACCCAAAGGGAAAAGGAAAGGAAGAAGAATCGAAAGAAAAACAGAGATAAAGAGAGAGACAGACAGAAACAGAGAAAGAGACACAGACAGAGACAAAAAGAGAGAGACAGAGTCAGAGACAGAGAGAAGGAGGAAGGAGAAATGAGGGTAAGGGAGAAAAGGAGGAGAGAGAGAGAGTGAGAGTCAAAAGTAGAAAGATTCAGATGAGAGGGATAAAGAGAAACAGATCTAGGTAAAGAAATAGAACAAGAATTAGAAAAAAGAAAGAGAAGAGGAGGGGGTCAAAGAGGATTTGGGTACTGTGTGTAGATATGAGAAATAGGTTTACTGAGATGAACTTAATGGCTATCATATATGTATGTATGTGTGTGTATATAGACATATACTCACAGGGATATATGTATATATGTAATATATGTATATGTATATTATTAATTCAAGGTTTGTAAAATAATTTAAAATTATTTCATTTGACCCTAGTTGATAGAGTCCTACTCTATAAGATAGACATTTACCTGAGTAGGGAAAGTCACACAAAAATAGGAGAGCCTGTTACATTTGTGATGCCTTTAAGGGATAATAAAGGGAATTAAGAAATATTAGGGCAGAGACACTTTGTGAGGGATGGGCCTTAGTTGGGTGGAAGGGAGAAAAGTAACTTGCTATTGACTGTTTTCAGGTACAGATCATTTCAAGTCTGTTTCTGATAATTTGGTTGCTGCCCGTAACTGTAAAAAGAATTTTAAAACTCTTTGCCTCCTCTGCCAGAAAGCTTATCTTAGACAAAAAATGATGACTTTAGACAAAGATCTTCTCATTCCAGAGGACCAGAAAAGAGGTTTTGAATCTGAGTTTCAGTGAGATCTCTGGGTTTTAAGTTCTAAGTAAGATGATAGTAGTTGTAATTAGGACATTGGATCTGTGCTCCTAAAGCTCCTATTTATGGCTAATTTCAGTAGAGGTATCTTTTCTTTTTCCATTAAAATTAGTTGAAATGCATGGGCCGTCCCAGAACAAGAGGAAACAACTTTAAATTTTGGTTTAACTTGGATGTGAAAAAGAACTTTCCACCAGATGACTGTTGGAGGCAGGTTACTAAATGAAGCTGTCAATTTCCTTTTGGGATCCTTAAAGCCAATTGGCATTTTCCTAGAATGCAATAGTTGCAATCTGGCCTGAAATCAAAAGGTTGGATCCGAGGACCCTTAGACCCATTCCAGGGTTTTGATTTTTAGATCCTGTTTCCTTTAGATCACAGTTATTGTAACATTGGAATGAAAAGGAGATTCAGTCTAATTAATTAGTCTCACAACTCTTATGATGACAGGAAAGTTTGCTGAGCCTGATTTGTGTGGAATAATGGATGATTTTCCTTTGAGAGATAAATTCATTTCCTTCAGGTCACTGAATAGTCATCAGATTGGGAATCACTTTTAGCTTCTTCAGAGTCTTTGGTCCAGCAGTTTTCTTCCCCAGGGAAATGGAGAAGATTGTAAAGAGCAGAAATGTCATATCTGCTGACAGAATCAAGTCCCCTTGGTTCATATCCCAGCAGGAATTTGTAATAAGTGGCACAGCCTTTTTGCTGTCTAAAAGCTTAGTCTACTGATTAAAATGGGGGTAGCTGGTGTAACAAATAATAATTAAATTTGGGAATCTCTGTTCTTGGTGGTTATTTAAAAAATCAGAAAAAAGATTGAAATAATCTTAGGGATATATTCCAATGCTTTCAAAGATAAAAGTAATTGGAATGGAGAGAGCCAGAGTGGTACAGCAGAATGAATACTGTATTTGATCTCAGAAATCAATAAATCCATCAGTAAGCATTAAGTGAGTGATTGCTAGGAGCCAGAAACTGTACATTCAGTGACAAGAGGGAAACAGTCTCTACCCTCCAGCAACTTTCAGTCTAGGCTCAGGAGACAACATGCATGCAAATAAGAGAAAATAAATAGGTCATTTGTGTTTGGATGTTCTGTGAGTGGAGAATGGCAAAGATCAAGAAAGGCTTCATGCAGAAGTGACATTTTGAAGGGCTGCTAAAAATGTTACTAAGAAGGAGTACATTATAGGCATGGGAGGGTTAGCTAATGAAAAAAAAATTTAAATTTCAACCAACTGAATTTCAGATCTCTCTGAGACATAATAATTTTGTGACTAGATCAAGTCATTTTCTTTAGTGTGCTTCAGTTTATTTATTTATAAAACATGATTAACAATTGCAGTATAGCTATGCCTAGAGGTTGTTTTGGAGCTCCAATATTCCTCATGTGTGTAAAGTAGTCAGATAACTTAGAATACTACATAAATTCTTCCTATCTTCCTATTATTATTGTATAGAAATAGCCAATGAAGCCTAATAGCTTAGGCAGATTTAGGATTCATTCAGTCCATCTAAATTCCAATCCAAGGTTCTTTTTGCTATGCTATGCTTCCAGAGACCTTTAGGGCATTGATAGAACTCTTCTTCAAGTATTTAAAAAAGAAGGAAATAGTGGGCTTATGAAAATTCTTGATTTACTGGGTGTCCTAAAGCTTGAGAAATTGCATACATGCCAGTAACTTTGTTGTTGCTACTATTATATATATAAAGGTATTGGGCACAGGAAGATATGAGCAGAATGGTGATACTACAGATAATAGTGAGCAGTTATTAATTGGCATTTGACATCACAGATTCAGTCTCTTAACGAGCCACTTGATTTTATTTTCTTATATACAAAGGCTAGCAGATATACAGGAATATACAAATATACAGGGCTAGATCTGTGATTTTATTGGTATTGGGAACCCCTCAAGTGAGAAAACTCCTCCCAGTGCACAAAGGTACCTTTGCAAACAATTTATAGTCCTTGATTGTTGGTTAGAGTACTGAGAAATTAAATAACTTGTTGAGTTCACACAACTAGTATGTGGTAAAGGCAGATTGACTTTCTATCTAGTATACCATTGAGATGACTAGATTAAATTATTGTAACATGCCCTCCTAGCAGTTACTATTACTAGTCTGTCCTAGGCCCAACAGAATACCTTTGACCACTGACCTTTGCAGTGTCAATTCTACCTGGCTCTCCAACTCTGAGGCCTTGAAAGGTCTCTGACCACGATTTCTTGAATCTATAGTTTAATAACCAATAGCGCACTCAAGAACAGCCACATGTAATCTTAAAAGCCTTTATTATACCTACTCACATAATGCCCTGACTTGTTAGTTCCCTAGTGAACACCTGGTCTGAAGATCCATGTGTTCACTACCAAACTCCTTACCTCTCTGGCTATCCATCAGCTTGGCTCGGCTACCCCAGGCTAGGGATCCAGGTTAAAGAGAGCAACTTTCTGCCTGCAGTGGGCTTATAAAGGACCTGTGAGGTCTCACACACACAGCCGTCACCCATTATGAAGCTATCTCAATATGGCCAGGATCCCACCCACAGGGCAGTCCTATATCCACAGAGATTACTTCTGGAGAACTCAATCTCCTCTTGTACCATGGCCACCCATTTAAAGGATCCTTACAATTCCCTTCTCTTGTTTTGCGGGAACCCCTCATCTCCTCAAGCTAAACTTTTAGCACCAGCTATAGTTCACTTGATCCATGAGATGACAGAGTGTTATGCCCAAGGAGATACAAAGCAGCAGATCAGTAAACAAAAGCATGACAATGAGAACTAGGCTCAACAGTGGTCAAGTGTTCAACCTATTCATTAAAGTCATACTCGAGATAATAAGCCAAAGAGGTTGGATGCCAATGAGGTAGGATGTCAACACCAAGGTGGGACATCAATAAGGTAAAACATCACAATTCTAGTTAACAATTAAATATCAGTGAGGTAGGTTGTCACAATTCTATTTCATTTATCTCATTCTAGATCAATTCTAGTTTCTCAGATAAAGGTGCACATAAGCAAAGTCATGTCCAGTAACATTGTCTCAATAACAATGGCAGGTGGGTGTGTTGGCTTTTCACCCACTAATCTAAAAGCATAGTCTTTCAATAGAAAGCATAGGGCAAAGCCTCTCCCCAGGCCACCATATGGCAAGTAGCCATAGGAGAAGCAAGCAGGCCCATTGTCTATTTAGTCTTTATATTGCATATCACCCAAGACAGTCCATTTCAGCTGCAACACTGGAACTGTGTCTGCTGTCTCTGATGTCACGGTCAGCAGGGACATTGCTGCCATCAGCATCTGAAGGGCTGCTGACATCTGGCTGGTCCCTCTGGGCTGTTGTCTGGTCCTTCTCTTGGATCCCCAGGTCACAAATATCTCTGGTGGGGATCAACTCGTCTGATGTTGAATCTGCAACTAGAATGAAAGGAATGTACCTGGGGCCCCAAACTTTGGACCAACTTAGGCCTTTCCAAATGCCATCCAGGCCTTTCCACATCACAGTGGAAACAAAGTTCTTGTCAAAAAGACAAACAAAAGTCAAACAAAAGTCAGTCAGTCACTTAGCTGCACATTCTGTGTATGCCAGAAGTGCATTGCTAAAGTAAAATGCAAAAAATTTAAAAATGTAAGACCGAAATAACTTAAAAATGTAAAACCAAAATGACTTAAAAATATAAGATCAAAATAACTTAGGAATGTAAAATCAAAAGTTTAAAAATGTAAACTCAAAAGCGTTTAAAAATGTAAAATCAAAATTTAAAAATTGCAAGCAATCACATATATGTATTGCCACACCTTGTGCATATCCCAATATGTCATCCATGTAATGTAATAACATTACTTTTGGAAATGCTTTTCTTACTGGAGTAGGAGCAGCAGCAACATACATTTAACACATAGTAGGGTTGTTTTTCATTCCCTGTGGCAAAACTGTCCATTCATATCTTTTATAAGGCTTTATTTCAAGAAGCCCAAGAATCTCATTCTAAATATCATCAGGCTTCCCAAGCTTTATGTTTACAATTTGGAAAAACAAGAGAAGAAGCTAGGAGCATAGTAAAAGCCTGTGCAGCTTGCCTTCCTTTCCATGCTCCTACACTTCCTACAGGGAAGAATCTTTGTGGTTTGAGACCTAATGAAATTTGGCAAATGAATGTGACCCATTATAAATCTTTTGGTCGTCTATCTTTTATCCACATCATGGTAGACACCTTTTCAGGATTCACTTTTGCAATGCCAGCAGCAAAAGAGACAGCCCGAGTGGTCACTGAATTCCTTATACAAGCATTTGCAATTATGGGTGTGCCACAAGTAATAAAAACAGAAAATGGACCTGCATATACTTCTAAACATTTTGCACACTTTTGTGCACAGTATAAGATTTTACATATCACTGGCATACCATTTAATCCTCAAGGGCAGGCAATAGTAAAGAGAAGAAACAGAGATATTAAGACACTCCTCTAAAAACAAAAGAAAGGGGGAGCCATGGGTAACCCTAGAGAACTTCTAAATTTAGTTCTCTGTATCATTAATTTTTAAATTTTTGACAAAGATGCACTGGCTCCGGCAGACAGGTGAATGGAAGGGACCAGATAGGTTAACTGCTTGGGGAAGAGTGTTTGCTTGTATCTCCACAGATGGAGAAGGAATCAGATGAGTGCCAACGAGCTGTATTCACCTTGTCCATAGGAGAGAGACAGAGCAGACCCTTGAAACAAAGGAGAAGACCCAAGAAACATTGGGTGGTTCCTTTGCTGACTGTGCCCACCACTGAAAGAACCTGGCAGTTAAGGCATTTGACTCATGGACATCAAAAATTGTTGTACTTGAAAACCCTCAGGAATCATTGGATTCTCTGAGACATGATAAGACTACTGTAGGACTTGAAAGTCCTCAGGAATCATTGGATTCTCTGAGGCATCATAAGACTGTTGCAGGACTTCAAAACCTGTAGGGATCATTGGATTCCCTAACATATAAAAAGATTGATGTGGGACTTCAAAAACTTGTGGGGATCATTGGATTCCCTAACACATGAAGCAATGGACACTAGATTGGTTTTGGACTATCTCTTGGTTGCTGAAAAAGGCGTATGTGTGACTGATGTTTACATACCCTCCTTCTAGGACTTCTGGAAATCTTTTACAAAACCGTGTTGATTTATCTTGTTTGTTATATCACCACTTGCATGTACAATTCATGTTTGTTACACCACATCGAGCCTGCACTGACTGTGGGGAGAGTTATCACTAATAGCCTCTGCATTATTGCTATGTGCTTGTGTAATAACTCCCATGCTGATGGGTTTGTGCATACTTGTCTCTAATAAGACCCTTCAACCGAAAAACCCACTAGCAATCCCCACCTCCCTTTGGTGCTTTTCATCTCCCTTCCTGAGATGTCAGGGAAGATGTGATTATCTCCTTTTTAGTGCTTTCATCTCCCCTCCTGAGAAGTCAGGGGAATGTGATCACCTCCTTTTTGGGGTTCTCATCTCCCTGAAAAGTCAAGGATGGTGTGACCACCTGTGTTCTAAAACAAAAGAAAGCAGGAGATGTAAAGGGCTAGAACTGAGCAAATGCATTTGGATAATGGAGCACATGAGACTAATTGCCAATTGGACAATTCTCTATCAACATGTTTGAAGGGTGACCCTCCCCAGCTGTTCTGTGCTGGCTTGATTGGTGGAACAAAGAGGGGGAAAATGACGTGTGTGGGTGGAGTAGGAGGAGGAAATTGAGGCATTCTCCTGGCGGTGGGAAGAGAGGAAGGTGGTGTAGAGATTGCTAGATCTAATCCCTTGAGAGTGAGCCCAAGAGACCAAGAATAAAGACTTTTGATCTGCTTGACTGCAGCTGATTTCTGGGAAGACAGAGTTCCAGCAAATTATCCTTTAAAAAACTGAAACATATTTTTCTCTTTAGGATTGTGTTCTTTTTTTCTACAAGGAGAAGGCAGAGTATGCTAGTATATATTAACACTTTATAAGTTATAATCTTAGTTTCCCAGAACCCTAAGAAGTTAACCTTTTTGTGTAATCTTTCTGAGAGTAACATAGTCAGTGAACTTCAGAGGTAGGGTTTCAACCCTGATGGGCTGGCTCTTAGCACAATATGTGGCAAACAGTAGGCATTTAAGAAATGTTTATTGAGTGGATTACATCTTCTCACCTTTTAAGTCAGATCTCTATCCACTATGTCCCAACTGCCTCTCAAGTTTATCATATGCATATGAGTTTCTTAAGTACTTTTATACACATTATTTCATTTATTTCACAATCCTAGTAAAAAGGTGTTGCAATTTAAATCTCTCTGTATACCAGTAGATATACATAAATTGAGGAATGTTTGAGTAAGTATCATTGTGCTATAAGAAATGAGAAAAGAGATGGTTTTGAAGAGACTTGAAAAGATTCTTGGAAACAAGAAGCAGAGAGAAATGAACAGAGCCAGAGGAGTGATTTATATTATTATAGAAATGAACAATTTGGAGGAGTTTAACATCCTGATGAAGAAATGAGCAGAACCAGAAGAACAACTTATAAAATACCATTAACATTTTAAAGAAAAATCACTTTGAAAGCAGTAAGAGCTATGATCAATACAATGATCAGTCATGGTTCCAAAGGATCAATGATGAAACATGCTGACCATCTTAAGAGATGTGATGAATAGAGATACAGACCAGCCACTGGGGAAATTTGTTTTGCTTGACTTTGTAGGCTTGTTATAGAAATTTGTTTTCCCTTATTTTTCCCTAATGGCGAGGCTGGAGTGGGGTGAGAAGAGTATAAAATTTCTATTGTGTCCAAGTAATTTCATTTTCCATTAACTGTTCTGCTTGGATTCTAGTTCCTTAAAATTGCTGATCCTTGAATAAGCTCATCACCTGAAATCACATTACTATGTAGATAGAGTTAGGTTTTGATATTCTACACTTACTTAATAGCCTTTGTTGCCTCTTTCCTTAGGTTAAAGGGCTGGAAGGTAGAGCAGTAAACTCCTTCCAAAGTCTTTCACTATAGAAGACTGAATTTGCTAGTTAACATTTTCCAACAGTTTCTCAGTTTAGTTTCAGCTCCAAAACCATCATGCCCCAAGGCTGTTTACTTTCAGGTGTCTTCTTTCCCTCCAGCTTTTCAACTTTCTTTTGGGTATTACCTTCTTCAGTAAAAGTATATTCCTTGAGGGCAGGATTTGTCTTTAAAAAAAAAATTCTTTGTTTAGCACAGTGCTTGACAAGTAGCAAGTGCCTAATAAATATTGATAGATTAATTGAATTAAAAAAATAAAAAAGGTGACAGCTTTAGGGATGTCAATTGTTGTGCCCACTTTCAGATGAGGAAACTAGTATTTGTTTTACTTAACTGTTTCATATATTACCGCTCACAAAGTAAGAGTAACTGAGATTCAGAAAGGGCAAGGAACTAGGCAAAGTCATATTAGAAGTGAGTGGTGACAGCAAGATTGAAAACAAAATCTTCTAACTGAAATCCAGGGCTCACTTTCTATTATAGTTGGCTGCCTTTTCCAGTTTTACAATGTTGTGAATTCTGTGAACTTCAGCCTTCATCCATTTTCTACGAGTGTGAACACTGTCACTTAAAATAGTTTATCTAATTGCTATCACACTTTTTCCCCCCTGGGACATGAATATTTATGAGCATTCTGATACTTTCATTTACAGTTCTCAATCACATATCACCTTTATACACTCAGATTTATGTAGAAGCAGGTGCTACTTCCTATGGATTCTTTCTTGAACTTCTTTGCAGATGTATCATTGACCTCTTGGCCTTTTAAATGATTCTGTTAATATTGTATTTGCATAAAACTGCATCAAAAGATCATGAAAAAAGAGAATCCTCTTTAAAAAAGTTTATTTTGATAAAAGTTCTCTATATGCTGCAGCATAGTATAAATGTTTCATAGTATGCATTGTATCAATTTCAGTGCTTAAAATTGTAATTTTTTTAAAAGATGCTTTCATTATATCACAGTCCTGCTCTAAAATCTTTAATGGTTTCCTTCGGGCTTACCTTGCTCATCTAAGTACCTATTAAAAAAGAGAGAAGAAATACATAATTGAACAGATGAAAGGAAAATATAGCAATAATTTAACTAAACCTTCAAATTAGTATAACTCAGGCCACCTTGGTACCTGCTTCCTAAACATCAACTATATTACATTTCCCTTCCTTCCACAGTATTCTCTGTACACTTAAGGATGTGAGAGTTTCTAGACTCTCTACTATTAGTTCCATCATCGATCAATATTGTTCTCTCAAGTATGGGGTATAGCCCCCTTCTTAATGACTAATGATTACATTTGCCACTAATAAATTAGCTTTTACAGAGAAATATTTGCTTCAGAACGTGTAATCATAAACATATAAACTTATTTCCCCAACACAAGAAAGGCAGAATCCCCTCTCCCTTTGGATAACCTCAATCCTTGGGAAGGCAAAGGGGAGTAAATTCAATTTAGCTTTATTCTCATATAGTCCAAGGTCCAAGTCCTATATCCATTCCCAACCCCTTTCCTCTCCTAGGATCAAGTCCTAGGAACCCTAAAACTCTCAGAGATTCCCTGTTGGGCTGGTTGGCTCTACCAGTGTGCTTGTGATCCTGGCTTCATGGTCCAAATGGTTCTATTTCCTGGTCATATGGGGACCACTACTGTTCTCTGAAACTGAAACTGTGGAGGACAAACAAAACAGAAGAGAAACAATTTCTTCCTCCCCCCCTCCAAAATAATTTCTTTTAGCAGGGATAAAAGAGAGGAAACAAGGGAAGTCTTTTCCTTCTCATAACTTCAGATCAAGCTGCCTATTCTGTGGATAAACTATAATTTTCATTCTCTGGACCCAGAAGATAAAAATAATGAAGAGAATAGAAGAAAGAATGGAGGATAAGAGCAGCTGAAAAGGAATGATTGGCTCAGCGTTAATTCAATCTTCTGTTTCAGTTATGTCTGACTGTGCCTGACTCTATTTGGAATTTTCTTGCCAGATACTGGAATAGTTTACCATTTCCTTCTCCAGATCATTTTCCAAATGAAGAAATTGAGGCAAACCCAGTTAGATGATTTGTCCAGAGTCACACAACTAGTCTGAGGTCAGATTTGAATTTAGTTCTTCCTGATCCCATACTCTATCCACAACACCATCTAGTTACCCAATATTTGGCAGGATTAAGCCAGTTATAAAGATGCAAGGAGCCAATTCAAAGGAGGCTACCTCCATCTACATAGTAGGAAACATAGGACTTTATGTTAGGAAACTGAACAATGCTCCAAAGGCCCCTCAAGGATACCTTGATCTTAGGTGAATTGGGCATGCTCAGAGAAGTCCAGGTTGCACTAGGGAATGTTTTAACAAATAAGATTGAGTTGTGAAGGGAAGAGAAGAGTCAGTTCATCAAAACAGATAAAGTAAAACTAATCATAGTAAAAATACTGATTTTAAAATTCTAAAAAACATAGAAGAGAAGCAAATCTTTCATAGTTCTGGTTAGGGAGTAAATTCTTAGCAAAAAAAAAATAGAGTGAGGAAAGTATAAATCCAATTATAAAAGATAAAAAGACTATTGATTGCTTAAATTGAAAAGTGTTTGTATGAAGAAAATGACTATGACTAGGATAGGAAAGGAAGTGATTGAATGAGAAATATTCTTTGTACAAAAACCTCTGATAGGATGTAATTTCCAAGATACATAAATAAGACCAAAATTTATGCTTCAGTATGTAAGTAGTCAAATGATGTGAAAAAAATTCTCACAAGAATTGCAAATATTAATAAAAATTTGGAAGAATATTCCAAATTATAATAAGAGGCATGCAAATGAAAACAATCTGTGGGTTTCACCTTACACCCAGTCAACTGACAAAAATAATAATCTTTGGGAGGGGCATAGTTAGTTTTAATGAGTGTAGATAGACAGGCATAGGTATTTTGTAAAACTGAATTGGCCAGACATTCTAGAATGTATTTTGCAATTTTGTGAAGAAAGTGATTAAAACATTTACATTCTTTCATCCAAATATTTCTCTGCTAGACATATTTCTCAAGGAGGTAAATAAGAGGAGATAGAGAGAAAGGTTCCATCCATAATACAATATTTACAGCAATGCTTTTTGTAGAAACAACAATCTAGAAACAACAATCTAGAAACAAAATTTATGCCCATGGATTGGGGAATAAGTAAACTAGGTGTAATACATGAATGGAATGGAATATTATTGTGTTATAAAAATGATCATGTTGATTACAGAAAATCATGATGCAAAGTGATGAAAACAAAACAAAGAAAACAATACAATGACTACACCAATTTAAATGGAAAGAAGATGATCAGCAAAACAATATAAATTGAAGGTTACAAAATTAAAATAGCCAAAAGTGACCTCAAAGAAGTGACACAAGAAGAGCACTCTCTCTACTTCATTGTAGAAGTGAGGTACCCTGGTTGTGGAGCATTACATATAACAGTAGCATTTAAAAATATATTGATTATTTTTCTTAACTTTTTTTTGTTCTTTTAAAATTATCCAGGGTGACTCACACCAGGAGGTATGAAGAATATAGTGGGAAATGAATCTAATAAGTAAACAAAATGTAGCAATAAAGTTTCATTAAAACCAAAACAAGCCAAACCACTCATTGATTTATAATCCCATGCAGCAACCAGATAAGTTATTTCACTGGTGCCTTCCACTTCAATGTTTCTATCTGTCTGGGACTGGAATGCCCTTCCTTCTCCTCTCTAGCTCTCCTATCTATCATCCCAGCCCCTGCTGAAATCCCAGCTTCTCTCCATGAGGCCTTCTCTGATTATTCCTCTTTACATTGTTATCCCTCTTCTTTGAAATCCTATAGCATTCATCAGATACCACTCATTTCGACACAATCATGTAATCTTTCACACTTCTGTACCTCCTACTGTATATGGTAAATGATTCAGCACATAGAATGAGTGACACTGGAGAGAGAATGTGGCCTGGGGTGATACTGACCTGATGGAACTTCAGAAGCCATCTGGCCCACCCTTTTATTTTACAGATAAGAAAACTAAAATCCAGAGATGAGTGATCTGTCATTGGTCACATAGGCAGTAAATGTCAGTGATCTCCTCTGACTCAAGCCAGTGTTCATGCCAGTGGTTTTGAGATGTGTGTTTGAGTGCCAGATTTGCCACTAACTAGCTATGTGGTACTGAGTTGGTCTCTAGCTTTTAGAGCTCCAATTTTCTCATATAAATGGGAAGAATAATTTGTGCTTATTACAGAGGTTTGTTGAGAGAACAAATAAGAAAATGAACAAAAAATAAATGAATAAAGTTATTCTTTAGCTGCTAGTTGGGAATTGGAGGACGTACACAGTATGGGTACGATATTATGCTCTCAAAGAGAATATAATTTAGTAGGAGAAGAGAAAAAAACATTTATAATATAAAGTAACATTAGCATCTTAGGAAGTTCAAGTCAAAGAACTATGGGGCAGATAAGTGGTTTGATGGCTAGAGTACTAGACTTTGAATCAGGGAGGCCTGAGATATCTGTCCTCAGACACCTATTAATGATTCCATAGATAAATCACTCAATCACTGCCTGCCTCAGTTTACTGAGCACCTATCTCCCAGGAATGTTGTGAAAACAAAATGAGATAGTAGTCTATATTCATTTGCAAACTTTAAAACACACTATAATTTTTAGCTATTATTATACTATCTATTGGAGGGGAAATTGAAAAGAGAAAAAAGGATTAAGGAAGCTTGAATGTAGGGTTGACATCTTTGTTGAACTCTAAACAATACATGGAGAAAAAAGGGAATATATACTAGTTATGCAGAGTTCTATGAACATAGATATGGAGACATGTGAATCTAAATTATGTTTTGATAACAGAAAATAGTCTATTTTGGCTATTATGAAGGACTTTGAATACCAAATAGATGATTTTGTATTTGATCTTGGAAACAATAGGAAATGATTGGAGTTTATTGAGTAGTGACAGGACATAATTGGACCTATGTTTTTGGAAAATGACTTTAGTGGAGAAATGAAAAATGGATTAGAATGGAGAGAGACTTGAGGCAGGCCCACAAGCAGGTTGTTTGGAATGAACAGATAGGAGGTGTTGAGGGCCAGCATGATGTAGGTGGTAGTGTCAAAGGAGAAAAGGGAAGGGTATTCAAGAGATGTTGCAAAGATGATATTAATAAATCTTGACAACAGATTGAATGTGGGGGACTGAGAGACAGTGAAGAGTCCAAGATAATATCTAGGTTTTGAACCTGAAAGACTAGGGAAGATGGTGTTGCCAACTTCAGTAATAGGGAAGGTTATATAAAAAACATTTTATAAACTTTAAAGTCCTGTCACATTTATTATGGTATTTATTCAATTAGTTATTCTGCTATTTGTTCAATCAATTCAATTAATCAATTAATCAGCCAGTATTTACGAATTGCTCTGTTCATACCAGACACTATGCTAGGTATGGAAAATAAAAACATAGAAGTAATACAGTCTCTGCCTTCAGAGAATATTTCTTTCCTTTATTCTATATATTTATTTAATACTGGATTCATGGAATAAAGAATATACTAAAATAAAATAACTATTATGATTGCTGATGTCTGCTTGAAACATTTTGTTTATATTGAGATATATTCTAGTGGATTCTAAACTTTTGCCAAGTTTGTAGATGAATATTTTATAATAGTCACTTTTAGTGACTGAAATAGTGAAATCTGATTGATAATGAAATGTTGTGTCAAAGAATTAGTGGAATCATTCTCCCTGGAGAATTCTCAGAATGCCACACAGTTATATGGTTTGGGTAGTTTTCCAATATCATACCCAGGATGACCAAAGCACAGTGTTTACATCCAAAATGGGTTTTTGAAAAAACGTTGGGTACCTGCTGTATGCATAGCACTCTACCAGGTACATTGGGGTAGGAGTAGGAGGAATAATACATAGGTATGACCTTACTTTTAGATAATCCAATTCCATTCAGTAAATATAAGATATAAATAAAAAAAAGAAAGACAATTCCACCCTTGAGGGATTTATAATCTAATAGGGAAAGATAAATACAAAAAGGAAAGCAAAAAGAATTTGATATCCCATAGTCAAAACCAAATAGAACTGCTACTGAAAATGGAATTATCATGAAGTTCTGAGCTTTTTATAAAGAAAGTTTTGGAGGAGTTTACTGCTTCTAAACCCTAGCCCTTCAGATAGAGGGGAGAGGCAACTAGGGGAGTGGAGAAGGTGTTAAATATCAAAAACTCAGTTAATTAGCATGTTATTGAGATTTCTATTATACAAAATGCATTTTTCATGTCACTCCTGCAAGGTCTATAAGTAATATAAGTTTTATTTCCTCCATTTTAGACAGGAGGATACTGAAACTCAGAGGTGAAGTGACTTGCCCAACATCTCATAGCAGCAATTTGGCTGGTTGGAAACGGAACTTTTGATTCTAATTATAGAACTCTTTCCCTTGTGCCACAATGAAAAGATGGTGCTGAGTCCCTCCATGCCCTTGTGATCCAGTCTCTGAGTTAATTCTGTTTGCTTAGGAGTGGTTGAGTGGAACTTGGAATTGTGCTATAATCAGTCTGGACTTTATGAGTGAGCCTTTTTTGCTTTGGGCCTAAATAGCATCACCAAACAAAAATAAACTCTGATGAAGAAAAATTCCTAGTGATCTTGGAGCTATGACCTGAATGCCTCTTTATGATTGATGATGATATTCTCTCTCTCTTTTTATTAATAGTATTTTATTTTTCCAAATACATGCAAAGATAGTTTTCAACAGTCACTTTTGCAAAATTTTGTCTTCCAATGTTTTTTCCCTCTCTCCTCTCCCCAAGAGAACAAAACAATGCTAGATAGGTAAATATATGAAATTCTTCTAAACATATTTTCATATTCATTCATCATGCTATATAAGAAAAATCAGATCAAGAGAGAAAAAAAAAACAATAAGAAAAAAACAACAAGCAAACAAACAGCAAAAAACCAAAAAAGATGAAAATTCAATCCACATTTAGTCTCCACCATTCTCTCTGGATGTGGTGGCTCTTTTTATTGCAAGTCCTTTAGAACTGTTTTTACCACCTCATTATTAAGAAGAGCCAAGTCCAACATAATTGATCATCACCTAATCTTTTTATTACTGTACACGATATCCTCTTGGTTCTGCTCACTTCACTTAGTGTCAGTTCTTATGAGTTTTTCCAGGGTTTTCTGAAATCATTCTGCTTAATTATACTATTCTCATGGAGAGACCTGGAGTTCAATATTTCACTGTGAAGGACAAAGCAGGTATTATTTGTCACTGTGTCACAGTATCTTCTAAGGACTACCCCAGTTACTTTAAGTGGGAGTAGGTATGTTTCTCTACTCTCATTCCCCCTTTTCTGGAACTTCCTAAATAAATTATAGGTATGATTAGTGTCTAGCAGTGTCCTATTTAGTATATTTGGCACCCATAGTAGATAATTTTTACTCCCCCACTGCATTTTCAGCAATAATCATGAAATGATTTTAGTAAAAACAAAGCATCTGCCCAAAGCACAATTTAGGTCTCTGCTATACCGTATTGTTAATATAATGTTTTATTTTTGTGATTTGTTCTTTTGGTTCAAAACAACCAACAATTTAAAAAATACCTTTCAATTTTAACAATATTATTCAAATTCAGAGAATTTCCATTTTAACTAAAATTTACACTCACTGAACAAAAATATTATACCTTGTAGTTCATATAGTTGTCCCTATTTAAAAATTTAAACCCAAAGGAAAAAAATCCAAATTAACACATGGACTAACAGAACTGAAGCAACTCAAATTCTTTCTCTTCAACTTTACAAATACTGTAGTATCATTGTTTACTCAGAACATACTGTTTAAAAATTGGAATAGGGGAGACTATAAGTTTTATGACACAAATTGTATTGGGGAAAACAGTGATCACTTAGCAATTATTTAGAAAATTTAGACCAAAAAAGGGGGGGTTGGGAAGTAGAGAATTAGTTTACCACTGGCTTTGAGAATTGCTGGGGGCATGGGGATTATAAAAATCAGACCAACTTATAGATGATTTTGTTGGTTTTAAATTCTCTACAGACAATATTGCTTTACTGCCTGGACTCAGGGCAGATGGCTATTACCTCCTGGTTCTTGCCATGCCAAATGTATTTGGGTTTCTTACTACCCAAATGGGTAGTAAGATTCCAAAAGCCCATATAGGAACTTAATGGGCAAGAGGAGTATTGGGTATGGTACAGTTTTGTAAAGGATTTATACAAGGTCATAATAAAAGAGAGAATCGTAAGAATTCAAATATCACATTGGATCCTCATTCTTTAAAATTAAATACACTTTACAGACTACTGAACAGCTTACCCTTCATTTACTGTAGACCTATAATTGCTTTCAATAAATTTATGTCAATATATCCAGAACTCTTGTGCATCTTCTCCACATGGCATAGCTTTAGATCTTGAGATACAAGGTAATTCTCTCTGGTGAGAACTTTCTGTTAAAGAAATCTCCTCTCAGAAAGCTGGTCCTTGATTTTAGAATTTGGATTGTTGGGAACTCTCAAACTTGCTTGCAAAGTCCATTTTCAGGAAAGTTAGTCTGACCTGTTTCTAGGAAAAAAAAAGAAACAAGAAACAAAGGCAAAGGGCAGCCTTGAAACTCAAGGTCCATGAACTGCACTTCCCAGTCTCAGGCCAATTGGGCATGCATCATCTGCTCACAGTGTGAGCCAGTCACCATTTTCTACTTTTGCTTCCCTGTATATCAGTCTAAAAGCCCAGGGGAGACAAAACATAAAAAAGAATTAAGGGCCAAGTGGCTTCACAGACAACTTTTGTAAACTTCAGGGAAAGAAAGACTCTTGTTCCAAGTCCATTCTGTTAACTTTCAGTTCTCAGTCATCTTTGAGACAACCATAGTTATTGGGGGCCAATTAGAGACATTCTTTGTGTCCTAAAAGCAAGGGTCTAAGCCCTCATGGTTACTTCCATAGAAGATGTCCTTCTGACAAAGATTCATACCCTAGAATCTCATCATATTGATTTGGGAGATGTGGCAAACTGCTCAAGGACTCTTAAATCAATCCCTCTTGCCCAAGAAAAAGGCTAAACTCTTACTAGGAGAAAGCTTTTCCTGATGCTTGTGAAAGCTATAGCCTTCCCATATGAACGAGATGAGCTTACCCATAAAATGGAATGGAAAAATGGGTTGGAAACCAGAATCCAATAATATTTTGTTTACAAGAAACAGATTTGAAAAAGAAAAACACACAGAGTTAAAATAAAAGGCTGGAACAGAATTTAAACTGTTTAAGCTACCATAAAAAAGTCGAGGTAAGTAATTGTGATATCAGACAAAACAAAGCAAAAATTTATTATTGCTTTTATTCAATCATGTTCCATTCCTCATTTTATATTTTATTTTATTTTGGCAAAAATACTGGAGTAGTTTGACAGCTCATTTTACAGATCAGGAAACTCAAGCAAACAGAGTTAAATTATTTGTCCAGCATCACAAAGCTAATAAGTGTGTGAGGCCAGTTTTGAACTCAGGAATATGAGTCTTCTCAACTCTAGGTGCAGTATTCTAATCACTACGTCACCTAGGTACCTGAAAAACAAAAGTAGACCTAATTAAAAGAGGTAATCAGGGAAATTACATTATGCATAAAGGTACCATAGATAATGAAGTACTATTAAAAATATTTTTCCCCCAGCAAATTTCTCAGTTCAAGTCCTAATTTTTCAAATATATAGAGAACTGAGTCAACTTCATAAAAATATAAAATCAGAGAATATGAACTGATAATAGTTAAGCATATAAAGAAGAAAGTTTTTTTGAATTATATGTTTTTTTTTTAATTATAGCTTTTTATTGACAAAACATATGCATATGTAATTTTTCAACACTGACCCTTGCAAAAACTTCTGTTTCAACTTTTTCCCTCCTTCCCTCCACCACCTCCCCTCGATGGCAGGTAGTCCCATACATGTTAAATATGTTAAAGTATATGTTTACAATATATGTATACATATTTATATGGTTATCTTGGTGCACAAGAAAAATCAGTTTTAGAAAGAAGGTAAAAATAACCACAAAAATTCAAGCAAACAATAACAGAAGGAGTGGAAATGCTATGTAGTGGTCCATACTCATTTAAGAAGAAAGTTTTTAGAAGAAAAAAATCAAAGTTAATTATGGTCTTTTGAAAAAATGTTCTAAATAAGAGAAAGGAAAATCAAAATAAGTCTGATATCTATATCTCATATCTATCAGAAATGGTTGCTTGTTCTTTATTCTTGAAGATGATTATGACATCATGAAGGTGATGTCATGGCTTACAAGTGAATTGGATTTAATTAAGGGAGTGATGAGCAAAGTCACTGGCCTCACTTTCTCCTTTAGAACTATTTAGGTCTTGTGGTAAAAATAGATCAGGATGACTGGAAATGGCCCTACATGCAGTGGGAGACCTTGACCTTTTTAAGCTAAGGTGTTTAATACATCTCAATTTGACTGATGTAATGCCCATTCAGTGATTAAGGCTAAATAAGAACTGAAGCAAAGAAAGACCTTCTTTATCTAATAAACAAAACAAAACAAAACAAAACAAAATCAGTCTAGGAGGGTAAGATCACAAAGTGATCAAAAAAATAAGAAAAGATCTATCTATCTATCTATCTATCTAATACTTATAGCAGTGATTTTTGCAAAACTTGGTAAGTGAGGGAATACTCATCAATTGGGGAATGACTGAAGAAATTGTGGCACTTGAGTACTATTGTGTTACAAGAAATGGGGAAGGGTTGGTTTCAGAAAAACATGACAAGACCTATTTGCACTAATGCAAAGTGAAGTGAGAATCCAGAGATCATTGTCCATCATAATAGAAATGTTGTAATAATGATCAACTGTGAACTATTTGGCTACACTAATTAAGACACTGACCTAAGACAATGACAAAGGCTCATAAAGAAAAAAAAAATGTTATCTACCTCCAGAGAGAGAGAATTGATGAACTCTAAGTGAAAATGGATGTATAATTTTCTCACTTCCTTTATATTTCTTGCTTTTTTTGGAAATATGCTAATATGGAAATATGTTTGGTATAAGTTCACATTTATAATTGATATCACATTACTTGTCTTTTCAGTGGTGGAGAAGCAATGAGAGGGAAGGAGAGATTTTAGAACTCAGCATTTAAAATGAAAAGAATATTAAAATACAAAAAATTCATTTAAAATGTTATGAAAAAAATAGAGCTTTCCCTTTGAGACAATTCCCAATTTATCTTGTAAATATCTTGTTTGTAGCATAATTGTTTGCATGTTGTCATCCCCATAAGATTGTAAACTTCTTGAGAAAAGGGAGATTCTTTTTGCCTTCCTTTGAATTCCTAGCATTTTGCACAATGCATAGAACATAGTAGGCATTTAATTAATTCTGGTTGGCATAGGGCATGGGGTTCTGGGTTTAGAGTCAGCACAACCTATGTTCAAATCTAACTTAAGGTACATAGTAGCTGTGTGGCACTGGAAAAGTTATTTAACTTTTCTTTGCCCCTTCTATAAAATGGGAATAGTGATAGCATTTACCTCTTATTGTTGAAATTTTTATTGTTAGCTACAAATGCTTTTGGACTTGATCTGACAAAGTGAAAAGAAAATATTTCTCCCTGAAAGGCATAATGAAGTTGTTGCTGTGAAAATAGTAACAATTATGACATTATAAGCAACATATAATCATAGGATTAATTGTAACTGGTCCCATAATCAGATTATCTTAAAAGGCAGTACAATCTCAAGAATATTTGTGCCTGACCTGTGGTAGAACATTTCAGGTTCATTATTAGTCTGATGAGACACAAGGAGGACACTGTAAAGTGAATCTAATATAATGATGTCATTTTGGTCTTCTTTGAGAACAAAGGTTGACAACCAAACAATGGTCTCATATGCCAAAGATGATATTAATTGTTTGCATTATATAGGATCGCAGATTGTCAGAGTTGAAACTCAACATATAAATGAACATGAATTCTCTCTATCACATTCCCTAAAATAGTACTCTACCTCCATTTGAAATGATTAAGGGAACTGACTATCCCTAAAGAAGCTCATTCTAATTTTGAATAACTATAGTAGCTAGGAAGTTTTCTTTTACACCACATCTACATCTGAATTTCTGAAACTTACAGAGAAGCTGTTGTTCCTTGTTAGGATTACTAAGTGAGAACTGAGGTTGTCTGGATAGTGACAAGGTGAGAATTCAGGTTTTCTGGACAATTACAAGGTGAGAACTCAGGTTGACTTGATAGAGGGGGCAAGCTCATTGGCTGGGGTGGTTCTTCCCAGAAGCCCTTGCATTATCCCACGCCCATTCTCTGGGAGGATAAAAAGAGACAGCACTGGGCGCAGAGAGCAGATCGGCCTGGAGAAGGATAAGAGCTGGAGGAGATTCAGAGCCAGGATTCAAGAAGAAAGACTCTGCATTGCATCAGGCTTGACGGGGCTCTCTGCAGGAAGGGAAGTCACTTCTAAGGACAAGAGTTAACAGCAACTGCGTGGAGACAAAGGTTCGTTACAGGAAGAAGAGTCTGAGAGATTTGAGTAGACACAGCAGATCTCTTCCCAGAGAGCGATCCAGCAGCTTCTGGAGACGACAGCTCGTTACAGTTCCTAGTCCTGTCCTCTGGCTAAAAGAGAGCAATTATAATTACCTTATATATACTTAAAGGTATTTTTCACATACCTACTGTCTTCTCTTCTTTTTTTTTTTATTTATTTTTCCAAATTATCTCCCCCCTCCCTCCACTCCCTCCCCCTGATGACAGGCAATCCCATACATTTTACATGTGTTACAATATAACCAAGATACAATACATGTGTGTAAATACCATTTTCTTGTTGCACAATAAGCATTAGATTCCGAAGGTACATGTAACCTGGGAAGACAGATATTAGTGCTAACAATTTACATTCACTTCCCAGTGTTTCTTCTCTGGGTGTAGCTACCTCTGTCCATCATTGATCAACTGGGAGTGAGTTGGCTCTTCTTTATGTTGAAGGTTTCCACTTCCATCAGAATACATCCTCATACAGTATTGTTGTTGCAGTGTACAGTGATCTTCTGGTTCTGCTCGTTTCACTCAGCATCAGTTGATGTAAGTCTCTCCAACCCTCTCTGAATTCCTCCTGCTGGTAATTTCTTACAGAGCAATAATATTCCATAACCTTCATATACCATAATTTACCCAACCATTCTCCAACTGATGGACATCCATTCATCTTCCAGTTTCTAGCTACAACAAAAAGAGCTGCCACAAACATTTTGGCACATACAGGTCTCTTTCCGCTCTTTAGTATTTCTTTGGGATATAAGCCCAGTAGTAGTACTGCTGGGTCAAAGGGTATGCACAGTTTGATAACTTTTTGGGCATAGTTCCAAATTGCTCTCCAGAATGGCTGGATTCTTTCACAACTCCACCAACAATGTATTAGTGTCCCAGTTTTCCCACATCCCCTCCAACATTCATCATTATTTGTTCCTGTCATCTTAGCCAATCTGACAGGTGTGTAGTGGTATCTCAAAGTTGTCTTAATTTGCATTTCTCTGATCAGTAGTTATTTGGAACACTCTTTCATATGAGTGGATATAGTTTCAATTTCTTTATCTGAGAATAGTCTGTTCATATCCTTTGACCATTTATCAACTGGAGAATGGTTCGGTTTCTTATAAATTAGGGTCAGTTCTCTATATATTTTGGAAATGAGACCTTTGTCAGAACCTTTGCTTTTAAAAATATTTTCCCAATTTGTTACTTCCCTTCTAATCTTGTTTGCATTAGTATTGTTTGTACAGAAACTTTTTAGTTTGATGTAATCAAAATCTTCTATTTTGTGATCAATAATGATCTCTAGTTCTCCTCTGGTCATAAATTCCTTCCTCCTCCACAAGTCTGAGAGGTAGATTATCCTCTGTTCCTCTAATCTATTTATTATCTCCCTCTTTATGCCTAAATCATGGACCCATTTTGATCTTATCTTGGTATATGGTGTTAAGTGTGGATCCATATCTAATTTCTGCCATATTAATTTCCAGTTTTCCCAACAGTTTTTTCCAAATAATGAATTTTTATCCCTAATGTTGGTATCTTTGGGTTTGTCAAAGATTAGATTGCTATAGATGTACCCTTTTTTGTCCTTTGTATCTAATCTGTTCCACTGATCTACCGGTCTATTTCTTAGCCAATACCAAATGGTTTTGGTGACTGCTGCTATATAATATAGCTTTGGATCAGGTACACTTAGACCACCTTCCTCTGACTTTTTTGTCATTAGTTCCCTTGCAATTCTCGACCTTTTATTCTTCCATATGAATTTTGTTGTTATTTTTTCTAGGTCATTGAAATAGTTTCTTGGGAGTCTGATTGGTATAGCACTAAACAAATACATTAGTTTGGGGAGTATTGTCTCTTTATTATATTCGCTCGGCCTATCCAAGAGCACTGAATGCCTTTCCAATTATTTAAATCTGACTTTATTTTTGTGGCAAGTGTTTTGTAATTTTTCTCATATAAATCCTGACTATTCTTTGGTAGATGGATTCCCAAATACTTTATACTCTCAACATTTGTTTGGAATGGAATTTCTCTTTGTATCTCTTGCTGTTGCATTTTGTTAGTGATATATAAAAATGCTACGGATTTATGTGGATTTATTTTGTATCCTGCCACTTTGCTGAAATTTTGAATTATTTCTAATAGCTTTTTAGCAGAGTCTTTGGGGTTCTCTAAGTATACCATCATGTCATCTGCAAAAAGTGATAGTTTGATTTCCTCATTTCCTACTCTAATTCCTTGAATCTCTTTCTCGGCTCTTATTGCTGAGGCTAGCATTTCTAGTACTATATTGAATAGTAATGGTGATAGTGGGCAACCTTGTTTCACTCGTGATCTTACTGGGAAAGGTTGCAGTTTATTTCTATTGCATATTATGCTTACTGACTGTCTTAAATATATGCTCCTGATTATTCTAAGGAATAGTCCATTTGTTCCCATACTCTCAAGAGTTTTTAGTAGGAATGGATGTTGGATTTTGTCAAATGCTTTTTCTGCATCTATTGAGATGATCATATGGTTCTTATTAATTTGATTATTAATATGGTCAATTATATTAGTAGTTTTCCTAATATTAAACAAGCCCTGCATTCCTGGAATAAATCCTACTTGATCATAGTGTATTATCCTGGAGATGATTTTCTGAAGTCTTTTTGCTAATATCTTATTTAAGATTTTAGCATCAATATTCATTAAGGAAATTGGTCTATAATTTTCTTTCTCAGTTTTCGATCTACCTGGTTTAGGTATCAGTACCATGTCTGTGTCATAAAAGGAGTTTGGTAGGACTCCTTCATCCCCAATTTTTTCAAATAATTTATATAACATTGGGGCTAATTGTTCTTTAAATGTTTGGTAGAATTCACATGTGAATCCATCTGGTCCTGGGGATTTTTTCCTGGGGAGTTGATTAATAGCTTGTTCTATTTCTTTTTCTGAAACGGGACTATTTAAGCAATTTATCTCCTCCTCTGTTAATCTAGGGAGCCTATATTTTTGGAGGAAGTCATCCATTTCACTTAAGTTATCAAATTTATTGGCATAAAGTTGGGCAAAGTAACTCCTTATTATTTCTCTAATTTCCTCTTCATTGGTGGAAAGATCCCCCTTTTCATTTGTAAGACTAACAATTTGATTTTCCTCTTTCTTTTTTCTGATCAAATTTACCAAAGGTTTATCTATTTTATTGGCTTTTTTCATAAAAGCAACTCTTGGTTTTATTTATTAATTCAATAGTTTTTTTTACTTTCAATATTATTGATTTCTCCTTTTAATTTTTGTATTTCAAGTTTAATTTTTGGTTGGGGGTTTATAATTTGGTCTTTTTCTAGCCTTTTAAGTTGCAAGCCCAATTCGTTAATCTTCTCTTTCTCTATTTTCTTCAAATAAGCCTCTAAAGATATAAAATTTCCCCTTATTACTGCTTTAGCTGCATCCCACAGATTTTGGTATGATGTTTCATCATTGTCATTATCTTGGGTGAAATTATTAATTGTTTCTATAATTTGCTGTTTCACCCAGTCATTCTTTAAGATGAGATTGTTCATTTTCCAATTACTTTTTGGTCTATTTACCCCTAACTTTTTACTGAATGTAGCTTTTATTGCATTGTGATCTGAGAAGAAGGCATTTATTATTTCTGCCTTCCTACATTTAATTTTGAGATCTTTATGTCCTAATATATGGTCAATTTTTGTATAGGATCCATGAACTGCTGAGAAGAAAATATATTCCTTTCTATTGCCATTCAGTTTTCTCCCAAGGTCTATCATACCTAGTTTTTCTAATGTTCTATTTACTTTTTAAATTTCTTTCTTGTTTGTTTTGTGGTTTGATTTGTCTAAATCTGAGAGTACAAGGTTGAGATCTCCCACTATTATAGTTTTACTGTCTATTTCTTCTTGCAATTCTCTTAACTTTTCCTTTAGAAAGTTAGATGCTATACCACTTGGTGCATATATGTTTAGTATTGATATGGCTTCATTATTTATGTTTCCTTTCAGCATGATATAGTTTCCTTCCTTATCTTTTTTAACTAGATCAACTTCTGCTTTTGCTTGATCTGAGATAAGGATAGCTACCCCTGCTTTTTTGGCTTTACCTGAAGCATAATAGGCTCTGTTCCAACCTTTTACCTTTACTCTGTATGTATCTCCCTGCTTTAAGTGTGTTTCCTGCAGACAACATATTGTAGGGTTCTGATTTTTGATCCAATCTGCTATCTGTCTCCGTTTGATGGGAGTGTTCATCCCATTCACATTTACACTTAAAATTACTAATTCTGTATTTCCTGCCATCATATTATCCCCAGATTATGCTTTTTCCCTTGACCCCCCTGATCCCCCTCCCCGATATTTAATTTACAGACCCCCCCTTGTGACGCACAGCCCTCCCTTTTTTTTTAGTATCCCTCCCCCCTCCCTCCAAGTCCCTTCCCTTATTCTCCTTTTCCTTTTCCCTTTTCCTCTCCCCCCCCTTTTAATGAGGTGAGAGAAAATTCTCTGAAAAACAAATATGTCAATTATTTACTCTTTGAGCCTCTTCTGATGAGAGTAATATTCACACAATGATTCTCCCCCCCCACTAAATTCCCTCAGATATGGTGTATTTTCTATGCCTCTTCCTGGGATGTAGTTTCCCTCTTTTTATCATTCCTTCCCCTTTTTCTAAGACGACCTCCTTCCCTTTACTACACCCCCCTTTTTTTCTTTTATATCAGTAAAATCAAATTATCCATGAGTACTTTTTATATACCCACAACAGAGTTATAGTTCTCAAGGGTTCTGTGTACCTTTTTCTGTTTCTCTTCAGTCTTGTGGATGTAGATCAAATTTTTTGTTTAAGTCTGGTTTTTTTCTTCGAAACATATAGAATTCCTCTATTTCATTGAATGACCATCTTCTTCCATGGAAAAAGATGCTAAACTTAGCTGGGTAATTCATTCTTGGTTGCAGTCCTTGATCTTTTGCCTTACAGAATATCAGGTTCCAGGCCCTTCTATCTTTTAATGTGGAGGCAGCCAGATCTTGAGTGACCCTTATTGTGGCAACTTGGTATTTAAATTGTTTTTTTCTAGCTGCTTGCAAGATTTTCTCCTTTGTGTGGTAATTCTTCAGCTTAGCCACAATATTCCGTGGTGTTCTTTTTTTAGGGTCTATTTCAGAAGGAGTTTGATGAATTCTTTCCACATCTACTTTCCCTTCTGTTTCTATTATCTCTGGACAGTTCTCTTTGATAATTTCCTGTAAAATAGAATCTAGGCTCTTTTTTTGATCATAGTTTTCGGGAAGTCCAATGATCCTCAGATTATCTCTCCTAGATCTATTTTCCAGGTCTATAGATTTTCCCAGTAAGTATTTGATGTTGTTCTCCAGCTTCTCATTTTTTTTTTTTGGTTTTGTTTGACTGATTCTTGGGTTCTCTGTGAATCATTCATTTCTATTTGTTCCATCCTGACTTTTAAGGAGTTATTTTCTTCTTTCACAGTTTTTAGTTCTTTTTGTAAATGCCCAATTTCGTTTTTAAATGAGTTATTTTGCTCTATTGAATTTTTTTCCATTTCCCTAATTTTTTTTTTGAGAATTATTTTCTTTTTCCAATTCAGAAATTCTATTTTCTTGAGACTTTTTTATCTTTTCCAATTCAGACATCCTACTTTCCTGTGATTTTTTAACCTTTTCTAATTCACAGATTTTGTTTCCCTGCATCTCCTGTGAATTCTTTATTTTTTCCAACTCCAATTTCAGGACGTTGTTATTCTCTATCATACCTTCCCTTTCCTTTCCCCATTTTTCTTCCAACTCTCTTAACTTTTTAATAGTCTCTTCTAGGAGAGAGTTATGTGATGGGGGGCAGGAATCATTCCCCTTTAGGTTGTTATCTGCTGACTCTCTGCTGTTAACTTCCTCAGGGTTGGATACCCGCTCTTTCTCTGTGTAGAAGGAATCTATGGTTTTTCTGGGCTTCTTACTCATACTTGAAAAATCTTTTGGGCTCTGTCCCTGGGGTAGGAAATTATTTATTTACTTCTTTACCAGCTTCCTCACAGACCGGATGGATGCAGCGGCCACTGCGCCTGAGCTAAGAGAGAGCTCTGAGAGAGAGTTCCCCACCCCCTCCCTGGAAGTGCCTCAGAGGTGACTAGCACTGCTGTGCCTTGAGGGTGCTGTGTTCTAGCGGTTTCCCTGAGGTTTTAGATTGGACAGTAAAGGCAACACAAAGCCCGGCCTATGCGTCCCAGTGGGGCTTGGATGTCAGTAGCAGGTGACCTGAAAAGCCCCTGCGCTCAAACTGGAAGTGTGTGCCAGAAACCGTGGTCCCTAGCACAAGGTTCCGCTTCTCTAGGACTTCCTGGAGCTGAGTTCCACACCCTCCAGCTGAGCTGGGCAGTGTTTGTTGCCTTGGGCCGTATCCGCCCACTTCTCAATCTCTTAACTAGTCTTAGGTGGGAGCTGAGGCCACACCCCCCAGTGCCGAGATCTGCTGAGTCACCCCTAGGATCCAGGAAGATCTAATCTATCTTTGAATTTTTAAAATAGTTTAGCTTTCTCCTTTGAACTGCTATATTATAAGCAGAGAAGAGCTAACAGCCTGTGCCAGATTCCTTTATCTCAGTGGCTTCTCTGATCCCAGAGCCCTTCCCAGCGCGATCGGCGCAGTATGCTAGCACCCGGCCGTCTGTGCTGGCCTCTCTTCTTCCTCCCTTGGGAACTGACCTTTTCTGTTGAAACTCCAGACTCTCTTCAGCTGGCAAGTCGTGCTTCCAGTCCTTGTGGTATCTATCAGTCCAATGCTATTTCTGAGGCTGATTTATCTAATTGGTTGTGAGGGAGTAAGGACGTTCACAGAGTCGTGTGTTTCTTCTCCGCCATCTTGGCTCCGCCCCCCTGTCTTCTCTTCTTAAGGTACACATCTCAATTCCTTTTACTTACTTTTGTATGTCATGGCTACCAAATCACCCGGTACATAATTTTTTGAACACCATGTTGCCTATCCATATTCTTTTTAAAATATAGCACCCAAACATGAAAATGATCATCCATATATAGTCTGGCCATGACTATATCGAGATGTGAGATAATTGAGAGTCTCTTCTTCATTTTGGGCAGTAATTTCCTTGTGATAATGTTTTCTTTCTATTTTCTGCCTAAAACCAGGGCTAGCCTTTTTGTCTGCCATCTCCATTGCAGACTTATACTGAACTTGCAGTCATTAAACTCTCAAATCCTTTTTCTATGAATTGTTATCCAGTCATGCCTCTTATATTTTACAATTGATTATTGTTATTATTATTTTTATTGAATCTGTGTTTAGTCAAGGAAGCAATACTGGAGAAAGGTAAGACCATGAACTCAGGAGTCAAAGCATCCGGGTTCAAATTGCACTTTACCTGTATACTCATATTAAATAACTTAACTTCAATGAGCTTCAATTTTCACATATGTTAAAAAAAAAAAGAATTGGCTTACATAGCCTTGGATATCCCTTCCAGGTATAGATCTATATTCCTCTAAACAAAATTTGCTTAGTAACTACTTGAATTTAAATTAATTAATTTAAACATATAACATGTGGGACTTTAATTTTATTCTGGTTAGTTTTTTTATCTTATTAAGATGATAGATTTATCTAGCTCCTGGAAACCTTTGGTCTTCTTGAGACTTTTCTGACTATGGATTAGATGTGTTCATTAAACCTCCCAGTTTTGTGTTATCTATAAACTTGGTAAACATGCAATCTGCATAATCACTTGAGTCGCTGACAAAAAAAGTGGACAGTATATTGCTAAGAACAGATCAGTATACTGCTAAGAAGAGATTCCTAAGGAACTCCTCTAAAAATATATCTACAATGTGACATTAGTAAATAATTTTTGCATTCTGGTTCACCATGTTAATTGATGATGATTAGTCAATGGAATAAATACTCATTTCTTGCTATACAAGTAGTTAAATTTAAGCACCAAATTTAAAAATGATCTCTACTTTGAAGAGACTGCCCCAAGTCTTACTTCTTTTCCTGTCCTCCAAGAATAGTCCTTTTATGGAAAACAATTCAATTGATCAGCAATTATTCATTAATCAGTTACTTTATGTCAGACAGTAAAATCTGGGATACAAGTTTAAAAAATGAAAAAAAATTCTGTTAGCAAGAAGCTTATATTCTAATGGAAAAGGCAAATACACATGATATAAGGTGAGTTAATTAAAATACACACAAAAGAATGTAATACAAAATCATTTGAAAGGACATAAGGTCCATAAACAGTAATCTGTGGATAGATTTTTATGGGATCCATGAACATGGATGGGAGAAAAGATATCTTTATTTTCATTAACCTGTAGCTTCATTTTAATTTAAAATATTTTATTATATCCACTTAAAATATTTGTGAGTTGGAGTCCATAGGTTTCTCTAGCCTGCCAAAGGGATCCATTAACTACATACACAAAAAATAAAAATCCTCATAATAAGTGAATTGTAAGATCTCTTCCAATTCAAACCATGCTCAGATGGGTATTTATCCATATGTATAGCCTACATCTATCTATCTATTTTTAGGATTCTTACAAGGTGCTAATTTAGCATGGTTCAGTATGATTGATCTGATCCTACAAGGAGATGTTATGGGCCAGAACTTGAGACAAGATAATGTACTAAGTTCACATCTTTAAAGGAGTTCATACCTTTAAAGGAGCTCATACCTTTAAAGGAATTCACTCATTGGTTCACACATTACACTTCACACCTTTAGAGAGCATATATAAGGAGGAACTGACAAGCTCATAGGAGGAAAAACTTGCTCTTGGACTTCCAGGAGAATTCACAAACCCACAGAAACCCACAAGTCTACTCTCTGGGAGGAGTCAAGATTCCATTCCAACTTCCATCTTTGTGCTGGCTGGAGACATTTGGATAAGAGCTCTCGGGAACCAAGGAGAGAGATAGACCTCTATCAAAGCTAACTAGGCCCAAGGAAGGAAACAAGACTTGGAAGGAGAAAATAAAGGATTTGGACTTTAACTCCTGGCTGCATTTGGGATTATTGAACTGAACTGAAACTAAGGTTGCTTCCAGAAGCTCCCCATGAAACCTGCTCCAAGAGAACAATTATAATTTAGAGAACAGAACATTACAATCTATATCTATCTATCTATCTATCTATCTATCTATCTATCTATCTATCTATCTATCTAATTTTCACATGAGAAAAATGCCCTAAATTCCACACTAATAAATTGAAAGCTTAATTTTTGCAAAATAAATCATTTGTAAGTTGGAGATCAACCATCAGTCAAAATGTGATTATGCTTTATTGAAGATCTCTGCATAATTCAGGTCTAGACAATCTGAATTAGAAACATTTCATTGCATTTTGTCTAGACTGAATAATTGTTTCCCAGCGAATGAATATTTAAGTTATATACCAGAACTATCTTTTTCTCTTTTTTATACAGTTGGTATTATAAATGTTGTTGTTTCATTCTCAAAGAGGATCAATGACATATCACAAGGTGATGTCTTGACTTACATGCCAATTGGATATGTGAAACACAATTGTACAAACTTGTCAGCTCCCATTTTTTTCTTTATAGTCTTCAGAATTCATTGGGGGTGCATTTAGAGAAAGATCTCAGAATTGATCCTGAGTAGTAGAGAGGGACAGGTAAGGAAAATGAGACATATTCCCAGGTCCTGGGACAGATTGCATGGATTAGGGGATATAGGAGAAAGACATGCTGTTTTGGGATTTCTTGGCATTGTCTAAAAGTCTCCTCTAAGGAGCATAAGGTGGAGCTGATCATTTTAAAGCAACATGAGTACTGAGACATTTGAATTTTAAGCACTTGTAATTATGTCATTAATTTCTGGATAAAACATTTTAAAATGATGAAGTATTGGGGAAGAGAGGTTTAATTTCCTTTAATACATTGGTCCTTATAGAGGTTCTCTGAAATAAGAGGTCTCTGAAGAAAGTATAACCTGAAAGGTTACATTAAATTAGTATCTGTTCAAAACTAATCTAATTACAGCTTTTATATTAAAAACCTATGTCACTTTGGGGAGGCCACTCTGAACCTCAATTTTCCTATCTGTAAAATGATATAAATGAAGTGGTTGATCTTTTTAGGTTTGTATCTGGCAGTGATAAGGTTTAGAGAATATGAGAGCTGAACTTGGAATCAGGAAAATTTGTGTTAAAAGCCTCAGATATTTATTACCTATGTGATTCTGGACAAATCAACCTCTTTGTATGTGGAATTAGACTGAAATGACCTCTGGGGTCTAGTTTCTATTGATTGATCTCGAATCTCTCCAGCCTTACCTGCCATTAGTTTTCCATAATGAGATGTATTGTTCTTAAAGGGATTCCCTTTAATGTTCATCATTTCTATAAAAGATATAACAAAGAAACACAATGGTGACTTTATTCTTCATTTGTTTCCCTTTTCTTCTTAGGCTCCTCCAGGGCAATGCTTGTCAAAGTAAAGTTTTTGAGTTAGGAAGTCTATAAATGCCTCACCAAGTGTTTGGTGACTACAGTCTCACCTTTTTTTGTTTAAGGATAAAAATAAACAGTCTTTTCCCTTGGGTAAGAGAGTGTAGTTCTTTAAGCATTTTGCAATTCAGATTTTGTATTTCACTGCTTCCCTTAGTTAACAATCTGGCTTTTGGAATGTTTCAGGTCCAAGTGTGTCAGGTGTTTTAGAAGCAGTTTCCTCCTTATATTTTTACCCATTCGCTTTATTCTTTATCTATTTTGATTCCATAAATGTCTATTCACCACTTGCTTTGTTCTAGGAACTATTCTGGGCCTGGAAATACAGAAACAAACAAAAAAAGAGCAAAAAATAAAGTGAAGGACAAAAATAACAAGGAGGGAGGGAGAGAAAAGGAAAGAAAGAAGCAAACAAGGAAGGAAGATGAGGAAGGAAAGCAACCAGGATAAAGGAACTGAGTGAGAGTCCCTTATTTAAGAAATTTCTTTAAGGAATTTTCATTGTATTGGAAGAGAAAGTAATCACTAAATAAAGGTTCTTGTAATCTTTTTGAATTTATACTGCATAAGGATGAATGAAAATGTAGAAGCATTGCAGGGTTTTGGAAAAGCCCTTAGCTTTAGCATCAGGAGCACCACTACGTTTGAGATATAGGGGCTGGTTAGGGAGTACCAGCACATCTTTTGTGAAGGGTGCTGAGTTCGCTCATCCACCTTTGGTGTCCATCTGTCACTCAACTTTTACCTATGTCTCTAAGAAGCTGTAGCATGATGAGCAACCGTATCCCAGCAAAACTGTTATGGCAGACAGGCTAAACCAGGTTGATAGCAACCCTCAAACCTTTCAACAAATCAGGGGGATAACTTCCCCAAATATGTGAAGATTTTCACTGTTATAAGGATGGATGAGAGCAATTTGTTCCAATGGCCACAAACGCCATTGCTGGAGTGCTGAGAGCATGGTCATATATGAAAAATGCCAAAGTCAAATATTGAATCCTGGGCTATCATCCTGACTTTTGCCTTGTTACTTTGATGGAATTTGATGATTCTGGGAGAGAGCGGCTGATGATTCTTTTGCAACTATAATTTAGTTAAATACAGTTCATGTGTAAATTAAGATATCACCCATAATATCATTGGTCCTCTTTGAAAATGAAGGATGGAACAACAAAAAGCTTGATTTAGTGAAAAGAATGCTGGCTATAGAATGCGGAGAAACTTGCGTCTAGATTCTGACTCTGCCCTAGAATTATACTTAGCATAGAACAATAGGAATTGTACTTAATGCGATGACATGAGGCTTGCTTCTCTAGGGGACTCTTTGATGGTGGGGATTGGGGGAGGACATACTTCTCTAGACGTTGATTTATAATTGTCTACCAGATGTTCCACTCAACAGGATTTGGACTTTCCCTAGGATGCCACCCCCAGAGTCATGTCATTGTGACACCCCTTTATAAGGGCCATCTTTCACTTATATCAATGCAGGGTATACTCTTTTTTCCTCCCAATTGTATGCTATTTTTCCAAATACATGTAAAGATAGTTTTTAACATTTATTCCTATAAGTCTTTGTGTTCCAAATTTTTTTCCTCCCTCCCTTACTCCCCCCTCTCCAAGGTAGAAAATAATCTGATATAAGTTTAAACATATGCAATCCTTTTAAATATATGTTTGTATTTGTCATGTGCAAGAAAAATCAGATCAAGAGGGAAAAATCATGAGAAAGAAAAGGCAAATACACAAAAAAGGTAAAAATACTATGTTTCAATACACATTCAATCTCCATAGTTCTCTTTCTAGATGTAGATGACATTTTCCATTCCAAGTTTATTGGAACTGTCTTGGATCACTGCATTGCTGAGAAGAGCCACATCTCTCACAATTGAACATCACATAATCTTGCTGTCACTGTGTATGTACAATGTTCTCTTGGTTCTGCTCACTTCACTCAGCATCAGTTCATATAAGTCTTTCTAAACTTTTCCGAAACTCGCTTGCTCATCATTTCTTATAGAATAATAATATTGCATTATCTTCATATACCACAACTTATTCCTAAATTTATGGGTATCCACTCAATTTCCATCTCTTTACCACCACAAAAAGAGCTGCTACAAATGTTTTTTGCACATGTGGGTTCTTTCTCTTCTTTTATGCTCTCTTTGGCTTACAGACTCAGTAGTGACAGTATTGAATCAAAGGATATGCACTATTTTATAGCCCTTTGGGCATAATTCCAAATTCAGACAAACCCTTTAGGTGATGGGTTGCTCCTATGATTGTATCCTCTGATCAGATTGTCCTTTTTATTACCAATGGCCTCTAATTCCTAACAACTGAATTTGTCTAGCTGATAATTATTAGCTGTGTGACCCTGGACATAAAGAGAGTGTCTTAGCTTTACTTTCTTAATTTGTAAAATGATACATTATATATATATATATATATGTGTGTGTGTGTGTGTGTGTGTGTGTGTGTGTGTGTGTGTATTTTTAATAGTTTTTATTTACCAGATATATGCATAAGAAATTTTACAACATTGACAATTGCCATACCTTTTGTTCTAATTTCCTGCCTCCTTACCCCCCCAGATGGCAAGTTGATCAATACATGTTAAATATGTTAAAGTATAAATTAAATACAATATATGTATATATAATTATACACTTCTTAATAAGAATTTTCTGAGGCAAATTCTCTCTGAAGCTTAAAATTTTATATTAATGTTAATTATTACATGGCCTGTCTTTACTGTAACAATTTGAATAAACATCTGAATTTAAATAAAAATTATAGATTTAGAGGGCACTTTGTAGATTCTTGAATCCACTTTTCTGCTTTTACAGATGAAGGAAATGAAGCCCAGACAAGTCAAATAGTTTTGCCAAGACCATGCAGATAATAAATGGCAGAGCCCGGGGTTGAACCCAGGTTCTCTGTCTTCCAATTCAGTAGTTTTTCCATGATGAAGTTATCATAGACCAAGAGACTTGCAATGCAAGAAGGATCAAATGCTGTTAGAATGAACAACATAAGTGTTTGCATTCTTTTCTTGTCCTGGAATATGATTATAAGAATAAACCCATTCTGAGTTTAAAATCTTATCTCAGGAGACCCATGGGGTATACTTGCACAGATGACCTATCAGATGAGTGTGACCTGAGCAATGTTCTCATAGGTGGCTTTTTTGGGTATAATCCTGGAATGTCTCATCTATACACCAGAACTTTGGTGTAGACTTAAGGCCTGTTCTCTCTCTATTCTCCTGGGCTTACTGCTCTCATCAGGCCATATTTTCCAAACAGCTGGACTGCATTGTGGCAAGTTGTGCAGCACATGGAATATATTTCCATTGCCAGCCTCCAAGATTGAGGGCAGATGTTGCTTTATAAAAGTTTGGTCTAGAATTGACGACAGTGGGCATACATATAACTGATAAACTCATGCTGTTAGGGGAGGAACATTTTCGTTTTTCTGAAATCTCTTCTTTTCCATGGATAATGCTTATCATGGAATCATTAAATCAGAACACCAATCAAAATACATTCATAACTGTGGTGAAAATCTATCTCCTTTACCTTATAAATTTCTTATTGCTTAGAACAATTATAGCCAGAAATCCTTGCCAAAATTATATCATCAAAGGAGTAGAATATTTCCATTTTTGGGAATGTTTAACTATCCTTTTATTTTTACAAGAGTCAATTTTCCTTGTTATATTGGAAGGCTCATTTAGACTTGTAGAAGAATGAAGGTGTCAGAGGGAGTCACTATCTTCAGAGTCAGTAATCAACAAGCATTTAAATACTTACTATAAATCCTAAGTTGTGCTATGTGTCTGGGACACAAATAAGAATGAAACTATCTCTACTAGCACAAGAGATTTCTTTCTAATGGGGGAGACAACAAATGCATAGGTATTTATAGAAAAACTAGAAAAAGAATATATACAAATAAATAAAAAGCAATTAAATTAACAATAGCTAGTATTTACATAGCACTTTAAGGTTTCTCAAACATTTTACATTTGTTATTTCTTTTTACCATAAGAAAATGAGGTACGTACTTTTATTTTTAATAAAAGGTTAACTGCCTTTAACTAAGGAGTTAAAAAGGCTGAACTGTAGCAACCGAGGTGGGATAGAGTGAGGTGGAGATCAGAAAAAGCTTCTTGAAGAAATTGATTTTTGAGAGAAATGAGGAATTCTATAATGTGGAAATGAGAAGGGAATGCATTCTAGGGATGGGGAATGGTCCATGGAAAGGTATGGAATGCAGAAGACAGAGTCCTGTGTGTAGAACAGAGATGACAGTTTGGCTGGATTGTAGAATCCTTTAAAAAGCTATGCAAACATCTATTTTTGGAATTGAAGGTATGGCTAAGAGAAAGGTCAGACCCAAAACAAAATTAGAAAGTTGGTAAGGTATATCTTTAACATTCCTCCCACCCCATACCTCTTTTCTTCTTTTGACGTCAAAGTCCTTTATGTTGCCTCTAGCCCTAATGAAACTTTGATTAGAGATTTTCCTTTTTTCTTGCCTTATTTCTAAATAATTCTTTAGGTATTTCCCATTCCCAGCTAATGTGAGAAGTTAATATGTCCTAAATAGTTGTAATTTTCAGAAGGATCCATGGATGAAATCACAGATCTTTTAAAATATTATTATTAATATTAATTCATTATTAATCTTTTCTTATAACCACTGCTTTGTGGTTTTTTGGAAATTGTACCAGAAGGTTAGAAAGATAATCTGGCATAATAGAAAAGAACCTTCATTTTGGAGGCAGAAGGTCTTCATTTAAATTATGGCTTTACCTTTTATAAATCATGTGGCCTTAAACAAATTTTTTAAACTTCTCTGAGCCACAGTTTCTTCATCTGTAAAATGAGAGGTCTGGATTAAATTATCTAATTGATTTCAAATCAAGATCTATGATCCTGTAACTTATTATTCACCCAGTCACTGGGCATTTATTAAACATTTACTATATTCCAGGAGCTATGCTATGAGCTGAGTATATAAAGAAGGCAGTTTCTGCTTGTCAAGGAGCTCACAATTTAATCAAGATACTGGTATGCAATCAAATATATGTTGTAGTTCAGTGAACCCAATTTGAGGTTTTCTTAGCAAAGACACTGGAGTGGTTTGCCATTTCTTTCTTCAGTTCATTTTACAGATGAGGAAAATAAAGTAAATAGGGTTAAGTGCCTTGCCCAGGTAAGCATCTGAGGCTGGATTTGAACTCAGTGCTTCCTGACTCCAGGTCTAGTGTTCCCCCCCCCACTCTAACACCTAGTGGTGCAAACAAATATATACAATCAAGCTACATTCATGATAAATAGGAAATATTTAACACAGAAGATAAGATAGGATTTAGATGTACTAGGAAAGACTTCCTATAAAAGACAAACTTTAATTGTAACTTGAAGGAAGCCAAAGAAGGCAGAAAGCAGATATGAAGAGATGGAACATTCCAGAAATGGCAGACATCCAGAAAAAATGTTCATGGCTAAGAATTTGAGACAATGGAAGATTAAAATCCACTCCCCCCCCCCACATCAAGATCCAAGTAGACCTCAGTATGGAGGATCTGAAGTAATAGATTGTTTCATTTTCAATTCTTTCATCTTCCTCCTTCTAGTTTTGGTTCTTAACTTTGGTTCTTTCTTAAGAAAGGAGATAAAGTATTTGCTAAATGAGATGGTTTGTAGAGTCTTGAGACTCCTTATTGGGAAAATTCACTTGACAGTATTTTTCATTTTGTATTTTTCTAATTTTTTCAAAGCTAGAAGATTCTTACACGATAGGACAAGTTGAGTTGTAGTAATACTAAACCATATATATTAAAAGATAAATTTATATTGATTCTTTTATATTGTTTTTTACTTCATTATTGGTTCCTCCAGTATCTCTTCCCACCTCCCCAGAGATCCACCCCACATAACAAAGAATATTTTTAAAAACCAAAAAGAAAAATAAGAATCCACAAAATTGATATATACATTTTCTGAAAATATATGAAATGTACAAAATGTGGACCCCCACTTCTATCAAAAGGATAGGTGGGAAACATCTCATATTTCTTCTTTTAAGCCATGTTTATTTTTTATACTTTTGTAGCATTCACTATTGATTTTATGATTGTTTTTTCTTTCATTTACATTGCTATATATTATAGGTACATTGTTTTTCATGGATTTGTTGATTTTACCTTGTATTAGTTGACTTAGATCTTTTGATTTTTCTCTACTTATTATATTTATAATTTTTACTATAATGTTCCATTACATTCATGCATCACAATTTATTTAGCCATTCCTAGTTAATGGACATCTTACTTTGTTTCTAATTCTTTATTATCATGAAAAATGCTATGACAAATTCTGATATAAATGCAAATATTGGTTTCTTGAGGAATAAGTCCAGTAATAGAATTGCATGATCAAAGAGTAAGGATAATTTAGTCATTTTATAGGAATAATTCCAAATTGCTTTCTAAAATACTTGCACTGCCAAAATGTTTGTGGCAGCTCTTTTCGTAGTGGCTAGAAACTGGAAGATGAATGGATGTCCATCAATTGGAGAATGGTTGGGTAAATTATGGTATATGAAGGTTATGGAATATTATTGCTCTGTAAGAAATGACCAGCAGAAGGAATACAGAGAGGCTTGGAGAGACTTAGATCAACTGATGCTGAGTGAAATGAATAGAACCAGAAGATCACTGTACACTTCAATGTTGTATGAAGATGTATTCTGATGGAAGTGGATATCTTTAACATAAAGAAGATCCAACTTACTTCCAGTTGATCAATGATGGACAGAAACAACTACACCCAGAAAAGGAACACTGGGAAGTGAATGTAAATTGTTAGCACTACTATCTATCTACCCAGGTTACTTACACCTTCGGAATCTAATACTTAATGTGCAACAAGAAAATGGGATTTACACACATATATTGTATCTAGGTTATATTGTAACACATGTAAAATGTAGGGGATTGCCTGTCATCTAGGGGAGGGAGTAGAGGGAGAGAAGGAATAATTTGGAAAAATGAATACAAGGGATAATGTTATAAAAAATTACTCATGCATATATACTGTCAAAAAAACTTATAAAAAATAAAAATAAAATACTTGCACTGGGTCAGAGCCCTACTAAACAAAATATTAGTGTCTCTTTTCCCCACTTTTTCAATGTTGATTTCCCATTTCTATCATCTTTGCCAATTTGTAGGGTATGAAATAGCATGACAACTTTGTTTTGAATTGCAATTCTCTTATTATTAATGCTTTTCCATATTCTCTGTATTAGTAGTTTATGATTCTTTTTTTGAGAACTGTATATATTCTTTGATGAGTAATCTACTAAGAAAGTGCTTTTTATTGTGTGTATGTTTGCATGCCTCTATGTATACATGTACATATCTGTATATATGTATGATTGTGATGCACATTATGTGTATCTATTAAATTACATATTATACATATTATACATAAATAATACATATTGTACATGCATATGTGTTAATTACTTACATATCTAATATGCCAAATCTTTATCAGAGAAATTTGATTCAATATCCATTAGACTGTTTTTCTTCTTATCATAGATGCATTAATTTTGTTTGTATATATGGTTTTCAGTTTCAGGTACTATATAAGTATGTGCTGATTACCTGTTAAATTTTACAATGCCTTTCTTATTTGATTAAGAATACATGTCCTATTCAAAGCTATAAGGAGATCTTTTTGATCTCCTTTCCTTTTTTTTAAATGCCATTATCTTTAATATTTAGATAATACATTTAGAATATACTATGGAATAAAGTGTAAGGTGTTAGCCTAAGCCTGATCTCTGCTAGACTGCTTTCCATTTCCCCAGCAGCTTTTACAAAATATGGAATTCTTTCCTAAGTAATTTATGTTTTCCATCTTATCAAACACTGGGCTATTGAGTTCCATTGTTTCTGATTCTCTTTTGTCTAGCGGGTTTCATTGATCTACCTCTCCATTTTTAAACCAATACCAGATGGTTTTGATAACTGCTCCTTTGCAATAGAATTTGAGGTCTGGAAGTGCTATTCCCACTTTAATTCTTACCTCCTTTGATAATTTTTCTTGATATTCTAGATCTTTTTTCCAAATCAATTTTGTTATTATTTTTTCAAGTTCTGTAAAGCAACCCTTTGATAATTTGATTGGCATAGCATTAAAAGTGTAAAATAACTTTGACCAAATTGTCATTTTTTATTATATTGATAAGCCAATATAACAATAACATGAATATTTAATATTTCTCTGGCTATTTCAGTCATATTCAAATAATCAGAAAGTGATGTAAATAGTCTGAACTTTTAGTCCCCTGAGCTAACCAAGACTGGAGGATAGAAAAATTAGCCTAATTTACATGAGGAGAGAAATTAGTTATATTATACCCTACACAATACAACAGAATTGCACTTCTTAATTCAAGTAAAAGCTAAGTTCCATGAAGACAGGAACAATTTCATATTTTCTTCTCTTTTATTTCCCAAGTGCCAATACATGCCTTATACATAATAGATATTTTCTAAATGTTTGTTTGATTGATTGTTGAATTGAATTTAAGTAATATAGGCTGGCTCATAACTAACAATTATAATTATTTTAATTAGCTTGCTTAGGCATTGAAAAGAACAATGACAGAGCATTTCATGAATCAACATTTCTTAATACTTTCCTTGGGAATAAGACAAAAACAATTCCTGTATTTCCAAATACAATCTCCAAGTAGCCATCTTAGAAAGTTGAATCTTAATTTGTTTTGTTTTCATTTTTGGTAAGGATATCAATATGGACACAATCTAGTTTCTTTAGCAGTGAACTTTTCAATTTTTTAAATGTAGATTTCATTTTTTATTAAATCAAAATTCAAAGTCTAGTTTCAGTTCCAACCAGAATAAGGAAAGATGGAGGGAGGGGAAGAAAGATAAAAAGTCCAAAAAAAAAAAACCATAGATGGAGGAAGGGGGTATGGAATAAGGTCATAGATACTATCATAGTAAGTGGATATCTAAAGCATATAGAAGGATTATATTTTTTCTTCTCAACTTCCTACTTTTACCATTCCACTGATATGTTGAGTTATGTATGAGTATGTGGAAAAAATGGTAGCACTAAAAATGGTAGCACTCTCTAATCTCAGAAATATAGCAAATACCAAAATATACAAGCAAAATAAGATGGGATGGAGAATTAGGTAGAGTGGGAAGATTTAGAGATATGTGCAATGTAGAGTAGTGAAGAAATGAGGAAAAGAAGAGAAAAAAATAAAAATAGGAAGTATGGTTAAAATATTATAGATTTGCTCCAGATAGAAAGTGGGGCTTAGATGGAAGTAGTGGGTATCATATCACACTGAAGTTCATGGTGAAGATGGAAGAAATAAGGTAAGAAGGCTGTGTAATCCTACCATAGCTTCTATTACTCCCAGACCCTCACATAACTGAATCTCCTTTGTGGGAATAAGTATAAAGGATGAAATGATCAGTGATGGGAGCTGACAGGCCAATTCTTTGTTAAGTGTGACTATAGAATAAAATGGAAAGAATCCTTTAATTATTTGTCTTGTCCTTGGCTTTTTGATCCTTTTGTAACAAAGTCAAACAGATGGAGTCTTGGTATTCAAACCCCCTGGATTCCAAAGACATGTTAGAGAATGATGCCATCCTTCTTTTCTATAATAGGTACTATATAAGTATGTGCTGATTGATTTGAGATGAGAGTACCAGAAATGAAATGAATATTTATAGATAGCCTAGTATCTTTGTGATTCTAAGTATCCTTTTCTCTAATTCAGTTCTATGTACATTAAAAGCCTAATATGCATAAGGTATTGTATAAAATATTAGGGAATATAAAGATAAAACAATATATTCCTTACTCTGAAAGATTTGCAATAAAATTAGGCTGATAAGAGACAAATTAATATAAAAATACAATATGGAATGATACACAGAGTTTGGAGAGAGTTCCATAAGAATTTTTTTTACTCATGAAAGAAAGCAGTTTGAAGCTTTCTAAAACACTTGCACTGAGTCAGAGCCCTACTAAACAAAATATTAGTGTGTCTCTCTTCCTCACTTTTTCAATATTGATTTCCCATTTCTTGGCTAAGGTCTTAATGCCTTGGTTTGGGGCATGATAAATTGAGTAACTTGCTCCAGGTCCATAGTAAATATGTGTTAAGGGCAGGTCTTGAATATAGGACTTTCAACCTAAAAGGCCAATTCTCTTTCCACTAAGCCATGTTTCCTCTGCCAGAAAATGCATCAGGAAAGCATATTAAGCTCTGCTAAGGGAATAAGATAAGGCTTCATGAAGGAGATAGAACTTAGCTGGGCATTAAAGAAAGAAGAAAATTTCAACAGATTAAAAAAAAAACCCCAACTTATTAGATACTATTATGTACCAGGCATAATACTCAAAGCAGAAAAGAATAAGACAAAATAAGATGACAGCTGGTTATTCAGTTTGTCTGGAATGTAAAACTAGGGAAAATTGAGTGAAATGAAATACATACATAGTGAAAACTATGTAGGCTAAAGCTAAGTTGTATAGAGATGGCAGGTTTACATGACAGGCTCAGGTGTTTTTTCTTTTGTCACAGAGACAATGGAGAACCAGGGAAAGATTGTCATTGTTGAAATTGAAAATGGAATTAGGAAGATTGTTCCATCAATTGCATGAAGGAAAAATTTGAGGAAAGTTGGAAGATCATCTTAAAATATTATTACAGAAGTCTAGGCAAAAGATAATGCATGCCTGAAATCGTAAATGGGCCATTTAAGTATATAAGAGAGGACAAAGGTAGGGGATAACATGATGGTAGAATTAAGAGTACTTGGCATTTGATTGAACATAAAGGATGAAGTAGTGGGGAGTTAAAAAATTATGGGAACTCTTGCTTCCTTTTATGCCACCCCACCACAATCCCTTTAGATATCAAAGTGAGACAAACAACTGAGGAACATTTTGTGTTTTTGTTTTGTTTCATGGGTTGCTATGGCCAAGAAATATTCATTGCCTGGTGGCCAGCCTTCTGGTGAGGAACATCTCCATATTTATCTAGACTGGTCATAGGACAGCAGAAACATAATATGATGCTCAGCCCATACTTGAAACTTTTCCAGCCTAGTAGGACATGCCAGAGCTTGTGCTCTATTGGCATAGCCTTCAAAAACCCATAGCCAACATCATGCTATGATCAAGCATTGGAATAGGACTATTGTGGAGCTTGTAAAAGTCAAATTGAATAAGATAGTTTAAAATGCTTTATAATACTAAAGTACTGTATGAATGCAAACTATTAAAATGATGATGATGATGATAATAATTTTAATAAGTGTTATATGAATGGCAACAGGGAAAGGTAAACAGTGTTATTCCTTTGCAAAACATAAGCTAATTTACATTTCCCTCCTACTGCCTTGTCTGAAATCTTATTCAAATATTGTCTAAAACATTATTCTGATTATTTAATAGGTAATATAGGCATTTGCCTAGTGCCTTTAAAGTACCTAGGAGTCCACAAGGCCATTGGAAACAAAACTCTATTGCTTCCTTCCCTTCCAAGTAATACAGTCTTTCCATCCATATTTTAGGTCACTGAATAAGAAAGGCTAAAATTTGTAGAGACTTCAGAAGTATCATGAGCATATTAAGTGAATAATTTGTCTAGATGAGGATCCGGTGGCCTGAAGTGAAGACTGAGTAGCATGATATCCACAAATGTAATTGATTGTATTCTAACAAACAGAAATTGACTCAATATTCATGTGGAAGTTATATCCAAATCAGTTGTTTCTAGTTAGTCTCTAAAACTGTTAAAATAAATTGATCAAAATAAAAATCATATTCAAAGAATAAAAATGAGAAGGTATAGCATGCATTTCAAGCATTTGTTAACAATGAAAAATGAGAAACACAAAAAGATGGGCCTCAATGAAACCTCCCCATTTCTTAAGGAAATTAAATTAATATATGTTAAACATCATGATAAGGAAATCAAAAGAATAAAAATCACCTCATTTCCTTGCCATACAGAAAGATATAGCAGCCAAGAGCAATACCGATTTTGAACACAAATTAAAACAGCAAGAAATTTGGAGGGGAAAAAACCCAATAACTCCAATTCAATTAATTGAGCTCATCCTAAAAGCATGTTTTATTTGAGCAATAATATGACAACTAGAAATGACAATAAAACAAAGAATAATAACAGGATTAGACCAACTATATAGAGAGGAATATGGATTATTTAAATAAGTTTTGAGCATGGAGGGATCAAATCTCAAAATATATTAAAGGAATAAGGCTACCAAACACTTAGGAAAAAGAAAAACATGGTTTCTTATGATTACAAAAAAAGGTTTAATAACTGTCAATGTGCACAACTCCTTTTTCTCACATTTTGCTTAGCAGAGAGATATGGCAGCCAAAGGTAATGCCAATGTAAATGGCAAACCCATTCATAAGAAATTCATTGTATAACAGAGGACTACAACTAATGTCACTTCAGAAAACAGAAAGGAAAAGTATTACTGTAAATACATATATGAGAAAGTTGCAATAACATCAAAGAAGTGGAGACAGAGTCTTGATCTTTCAATATCTTTTTTTATTAATTATAATTTTTATTTACCAGATATAGGCATGGGTAATTTTACAGCATTGACAATTGCCAAACCTTTTGTACTAATTTTTCTCTCCTCCCCCCCCCAGATGGCATGTTGACCAATACATGTTAAATATGTTAAAATATAAATTAAACACAATATAGACCATATATCTTTGCAACCTCAATAATATAGATTTCAACCCACCCATACTTTCTAAGTATGTATTGTCTTATTACAGTTCCTCAATCAGCAGTTCATTCAACTTACGGAAAGTTTTCCTCAGCTGGTAGCAAGAGGGCTCTCTTCTCATTGTGTGAATAACAATTGATGATATATTCCTCACTAAATATATACATAAATAATCTATGCTAGTAAGAAACACAATTCTAAAGCCATGTAGGATTCAATTCTTAAAATATCATATAAAGGAAAATATTACAAATGAAAAGGAAAGTTCAAGAATGATATATGTGTGAAAGAGAAAGAGAGAGAGATCAACAACTTCTGACCCACAAGATTACTTTCTTTTTTATATAAAATATTTGCAGGAATGCTCTATCAATTTTTAAAGGGTAACCCTTGATGAAAGCATGAGGACATTGATGGATTTAAATAGACACTTCTTCTATAGCCATATTACTAAATTATAGATAAAGAAAACATAAAATTATAGAAAACATCATGACATGTGATTATGAAGATAACTTTGTTCAGTGATGCAATTAACAGTGACGTCAAATGAGGTTTAAAGCAGGAAGATCACATATTCATTAAAAGTGCAAACCAGTGTCTTGAAACATGACCTGTACTGCATTCAAACAAAACAAGAAATTTTTACTGATGTCAGGGTTCTCCAAATGCTGACCTTGTATTAGTAATTGTATCAAGCCCAAAGAACTGTATAAAAACTTCTTATTAAAATCCAAAGAAAAGAAGAAATTCACACTTGAAAAGCAAAGTTAATTAAAACTACTTGTTTCCCAAATTGTAGTTAATGAACATACTGGGCAGGTGCTACAGAGGGTCAATTACCTGCCCTTTCAACTTCATCATTTTCTCTGTTTCTCTCAGTTGCTAGTTACTAAAATCCCCTTCTCTCAGATTACCTTTAAACAACTATATGTATCTTCTAATTACCTAGTTATTTATATAATTATCTAGACATTAAGTTATAAACTCCTTGAGGGCAAGAACTAATTTTGTCATTTTTTTATATCTCTGAAATGGTATCTAATACATAGCAAGTTCTTCACAAATGCTTATTGACTGATTTGAGACGAGGATTGAACAGGAGGAAGAGAGTTGCATAGATTGTATTGGTAAAACATTATTCAGTGCTTTCCATGATTTCAGTCATCTTATTGCCATTAAATCTTGTCTCTTTAAAACAATATTCTCCTGGTCATGGATTCATAAGATTGTAGAAAAGAGATGATTCTAGAAGAGATTTCAGAGGCCAGCTGTATTCTTTACCCTATTTTACAGATAAAGGAACTAAGACCAGAGAGGGCAACTGGACTGCTGCTAATTCAGCCACATAGTGAAAATAAGACATCATAAAACACCCAGGTCCTCTGACTCCAAATCTGGCTTTCTTTCCAATTGAGATAATGAGTGATGAAGTCAGGACTCAGCAACATCTCTCTGAATTCTAAACCTAGTGTTCTTTTAGTTATATCAAGCTACTTCCCAGTAGAGAATTTTCACCAAATAATTTTAGACATCTTAATACAGCTATACTAAGTACATTGAATTTAAAGAATGACTTGATCCTAAGTTTATATGTACTGTACATCCAGTACTGGTTATTCCAGCACAGCCATTGGAATTAATTGCTCACACAATTTTATATGTCTATAGAAGTTCCATCTTATACTCACAAAGGGTCTGAACTGCACTTATATGTTTATACTTTTGGTCTGAATATAATTTTGGAATAAAATAAAATGGAGCATATGACTTTTATTTGGGTCATTCTATCCTTGAGTTAGGGAAATGGTAGAAGAGAAAAAATGAATTACTGCTGAGGATGGGGAAAACCCATTCTATTACCATCACTTTTCTAGAAACAGACACCAAATGCCATTATATGTACCATGGTTCCAAAAACTATCTCATATTTCCTTTGTATACATTTATAATGTTCTAAAAGTCTTAATGCAAGGTTAATTATTAATAGCTTGCAATTATTAAATTTTACTCTGTCTCTTCCTCCTCTTCCTACCACTATTACCATCACCACTATGTAGTATTAGTAGTTCTCTTCTTTCTCCACCTTCCACCTTCAGTTATATAATTAATTAACTTTTTAATTAATATAATCCAGCTATATAGTTTACTTAGCTAAGAGGTTTATATAGACTGATCATGTCATAAAGAGCCCCAGAAGTCCTAGATCTTTGTTACTCAGGCTTTGATCTGAAAAGTAGTTTATCATGGAATTATTTGGAATATTTAAGTTGGAAACATGGCATTTGGAACCTTCTATAGATTTACTTTTTAAAAAGCTCTTCAAATGCCTCTTGAACCTTAAAAAAATTAATTTTATGCATCACAGATGTTTTTAAAAGATGGTCACATTTAGTTAAATTTCTTACAAAGCCCAAGTAAAAGGTCAATTTGTTTGGATTAAAGATGCTGTTTGTATAAGAACTGAAGGGATTTAAGCCAGAAGAAGCTCTGGTTTCAGTAGAGGTTTTATAGAAACAACTTTTTAGATTTAAAGCGTTTTGTTTCATTTCTTGTTTGAAGTCTGAGTAGTTTAAGTGAGTATCACTTGCTTGGCCTGTCAGCATCCAGTGAAACTCCTCACTGTACTGAAAGCCTACCCCCATCTTTTGTACAGGTGTGCGGCTTGTGCAAAAAGTGTCTCTGCCTTGATCCTAATGGCAGTATTTAAAAGTTCCGTTTCAGTCAGATGTTCTTTACTTCTGCCACTGCCTGGCCTTTGCAATTTCCTTTAAGACACCCAGACAGAGACTTTTTATGTAAATGTAAGGAAATATAATCCTTTCCAGCCAAGTGAATAGTTAAATGAGAAATTATTAGTGGGATCTGCTATTCATATAATGAAAGAGTTTTTTCTTGTACTGCTGAAGCAAGAATAATGGATTTTGCAACAAGTTTAAGAAAAGGAAAGAGCCGATTTAGTCAGTTGTCACCTTTGGCCTGCTCTCTTACCACCTGCTGATTTTAAGTAAAATTTGTCTGAAGATGAGGATTAATGTAATGGCTGCTTCCATTACTTCTCTACTTTTTTTGAATGAAATTTGATCATTCTCCTTCACATTCCTTTTCCTCACCTGCTCTTGGAAGCAAATTTAATTCTCTGGAAGAAAATACAGTGCAGACTAGAACATACACACACACACACACACACACACACACACACACACACACACACACACACATCCAGCCTCAACACCAGCCTCTCTTACAATTCACAAGTTTGGTTCTTAATCACAAATACTTCTCTTCTGATCTGTTTATATTACATAGTTTATTCCATTAAGGTCCTATTTCAGGTGCTCAGTGAAACCCAGATGTCTTGAGGCTAGTTGTCCTACATAATTTAAACTTCTGCAAGTAATAAACAATATCTTAGACTAACTTCCTCAAAGATTCATTTTAAAGTTCACAGGAAACTCCAATAGCTCATTGTTTAACAAATCTAGCCTTTCTTATGGTTCTTTCCACTGATAGCACGAAGAAGTTGGATCATTTGAGAGGTAGCTTTGCTCATCAGTGTGGCTTCCTAACAGCCTCTTAGCCATGCACTAGGTTGTATTAAAGAGGATCAGTACAGTATTTCTTCTTTTTACTTTTAATTGTCTAATTACCCATTGAATAGCTATTTAGGAATTCAGCTGCCTAAGGATATTGTCTGGTAAGTTGTTACCTAATTTCTAGATAGTTTGAATTTAGATGTTAATTTTTATTTTCCTGTATATAGGTACACAATCCTGCAGCTGCCTAAAAATATTGTCTGATGAATTGTTCCCTAATTTCTAGATAGTTTGAATGTTAGTTAGATGTTAGTTTTTATGTACCTGTATCCATAAAATATATATAAATGCCAATTATTTTACATGAATGCATATCTTTCAAGGTCTGAATTGTTTCCCACTTCAGCTCTGAAGTCTGATTATCCTAGCTCATACTGATCATGTCTTTCTTTAATCTTTGATTGAATTTATTTATTTATTTATTTTTTGTTTGTTTATTTATTTTGCTGAGGCAATTGGTATTAAGTGACTTGCCCAGGGTCACACAGCTAGGAAGTATTAAGTGTCTGAGATCAAATTTGAACTCAGGTCCTCCTGACTTCAAGGCTAGAGCTCTATCCACTGTGCCACCTAGCTTCACTTTTCAATTGGATTTTGAAATTTCAATTCAACAATTTTTTTGAGCTGTAACTACATCTTAACACACTGTGCTTTTTTGCTGGAGATATAAAGATTGGGGAAAAAAAGGTGTTGTGCTTTACAATCTCATAGAGAAGATAAGATGTTGCACAAATAATGATAATGCCTATTACAATATAAGTATATAAAAGTGGTCAGAGAAGGAGGAGAGATTTGTTGAGGAGGGATCCCATCTACCTGAAGCAATAAGAGAAGGCTTAGTGGAGGAAGCAGCATCTGAAATGGCACTTGAATAGAGGAAAGAATTTCAATGGGGGTGGAAGGTGGGAGAAGAGGCAGTATGAGGAGATGTATTTCATGCAGATGTCCAGGTTTTGTATAAATGAATGATGGTGAGAAGGGAAGGATAAAATAGAAGAATCATGAATACTGATGTTTGGCTGGAATATGGAGTGCTTAAAGAAGTATAGAGATAGGGGTAAGATTAAGGACAAAATCAAAGATAGAAAAGAGACTAAAAAGTGAGGTAAGCCTGAAAAGGTCAGCTAGAGCCAGATTGAGTAGGATCTTGAATGCCAGGCTAAGTTGGCACTACGCCCTGGACGTAATGGGAGGTACTGAAGATTTTAGAGTGGAAGAATGATTTATCTCAGCAGCTGAATGAAGACTGGATTGTACAGAAGAGAAATTAGAGGTAAGGTAATTAGTCTTAAATAAGACAGTAACAATAGAATTGGAAAGAATGGGAAGTGAATATCATAGGGGATAGACTAGACAGGACTAGGTAACTGATCAGAAGTGGGGGTGTTGGTGAAGGAGAAAGAATTAATGACGATTGCAAAGTTTGGAACTTTGACAACTGGTAAATTGATGATAACTACTAAAATAGGGATGTTAAGAAGCAAATATGGTGAGAAAAAATCAGTTTATTTTGAAGACTTTTCAGTGGTAATTGTCCAACTCTAAATACTGAAAAGGCAATTTGAAATATGGATTAGAATTTAAAGAGTCAGAATTAGATGTAAAGATGTAAGAATAATTGGTATAGGGATGAAATTGAAGTTGTGAACATGAATGAAATAACCAAGGGAAGAAGTATGTAGAGAGAAGAGGTCAAAGGATAAATTTAAGGGATATAATCAGGAAGAGGGAGATGAGTCAACTATAAATATGAGAAGTACTCAGAGAAATAAGATTATCAATCTTAATTAATAAGAGATTAACAAATGGAAGCCAAGAGTCAAAGAAGTATAAATAAAATCAAAGTGGTCATCAATTTAAACACTTCAGAAAGGTTAAAGAAAATAAGAAACAAGAAAAAGCTGATAGAACCCACAGGGTTTAGTACTTTATAACTGTTTAATAATTGCATATATGTTTGTGTTGTGTACTTCCTAAATTACAAACTCTAAGAATGTAAGGGGTAAATCATACATTTGAATGTCATAGTTTGGGATACCAAGTAGATATAATAACAACTTTTTGATTGTATGACGTATAATTTGACTTCTATCCTCATACCCAATGGTAGATGTGCTGTTTAATGCTTATGAACTGAGTATATTCTGAGACATTCCTGGTGATATTATCCTAAATTTGTCACCAAGAAGGGGAGCCTTTTGAGTAATGGCTTTGTATAGAAGAAGAAGAAATTAAAAATAATAGTTATTGTAACGTGCTCTCCTGGCAGTTACAATTATTAGTCTGCCCTAGGCCCAACAAAGTACCTTTGACCACTGTCCTTTGCAGTATGAACTCTACCCGGCTCGCCGCCTCTGAAGCCTTCAAAGGTCTCTGGCCCACAATCTCTTGAATCTATAGCTTAATAACTGGTAGCGCACTCAAGAACAGCCACGTGTAATCTTAAAAGCCTTTATTATACCTACTCACATAATGCCCTGACTGATGCCCTGACTTGTTGTTCCCGAGTGAACACCTGGTCAGAAGACCCACGTGTTCACTACCAAAATCCTTACCTCTTTTGGCTACCCATCTTAGCTTGGCCACCCAGGCTAGGGAGCCAGGGTGAAGAGCGCCAGGTTAAAGAGAGCGACTGCTGCCTGCAGTGGGCTTATAAAGGGCCTGTGAGGTCACACACACAGCCAATTAGCGAGAGAGTCACCCATTACGAAGCTATCTCAATGTGGACAAGATTCCACCTACAAGGCAGTCCTAATATCCACAGAGATTACTTCCTGGGGACTCAAATCTCCCATTGCACTGTGTCCGCCCATTTAAAGGGCCCTTACAAGTTATCACATGCATAACTGGTTATAGGTAAAATTATTAAGCTCTCAAGAGAACATATGCTACTTGAGGTGTGTGTGTTGTGTGTGTATTTATGTATCTATATTTCTGTATATCCCTAGTGCCTTGCACTTGATAAATAATTTGACTCAAATTAAATTGAATTGACAAGAGTTAGATGTGTTAGATCAGAAGACTTCTAAGAACCTAAGACAGTCTAGTTTGAACTTTTCATGGAAGTCCCAAGGGACAATCCCATCTCTGTCGATTATAATCTGTGTGGACTTGATCAGACCATTTTATAGATGTGGAAACTGAGTCCAGAGATATAATCTATAAAATCTCTTCTAGCTCTAAATCTTCAATTCTATGTTTCTTTCTTTTTAAAAATAATAGCTTTCCCCACAAAATACATGAAAAGATAATTTTCAACATTCACCCTTGCAAAAAAAAAAAACCCCTGTGTTCCAAATTTTTCTTCCTCCCTTCCCCTACCCCCTTATTTAGACACCAAGTAATCCAATATAGGTTAAACATGTGCAATTCTTCTAAACATATTTCTACTTTTATCACACTGCACAAGAAAAATCAGGTCAAAAAGGGGAAAAATGAGAAAGCAAGCAAACAAACAACAATAAAAAAGGAGAAAATATTATGTTGTGGTTCACATTCAGTCCCCATAGTTCTCTTTCTGGATGCAGATGGCTCTTTCAATCACAAGTCTATGGAGTTAATCTGAATCACCTCATTTCCTGAAAATTCTTATCTTTAGTTTTAATAATATTAATGATACTTTATATTTGTGAGATGGCTTGTACTTTTCCATTGTTTTCAAAACTATGGCTCCTATAATATTCATACAGAAGGTAGACTAGTATAGATATCATTTTTCCCATGTTCAAGGAAATTGACATTAAGTAAGACAAGTGATTTGTCAAAAACTATGCAATGAATTAGTGACAGGGTAAGGACTCAATTCCCAGTCTCCTGACTCCCCATGTACTGCTTGTTCCACATGGTGTCTAATAGTAAAATTTTTTTTCATCTGTAAGAGATTTATCTAAACTCTTTTTAAGGCTCATGGAAGGAGAAATTCTTAAGCTGGATGCTGAAGGTGTTGAGAGATAGGCTTTTCAGAAAGGAAGGGAAAGAGCTTTTTGTTCAATGAATCAATCAATATGTATCTGAGCATTCATACCCGGAACGCTGCTTGGCAGGTGGAAATAGCTTGTTTGAAGACCTAAAGCCAGAAAAAGCAGAAAATCTGTGTGTGTGTGTGTGTGTGTGTGTGTGTGTGTGTGTGTGTGTGTATATGTGTGTGTGTGTGTGGTGATGAGGGGAAAAGAGACAGATTATTATTATTATTATTATTATTATTTTTATTTATTTATTTATTTTTTTACTGGAAAGATGGTGATGTTTTTTTTTTTTTTTTAATTTTTTTTTATTATATATATATATATATATATATATATATTTTATAATATTATCCCTTGTATTCATTTTTCCAAATTACCCCCCCTCCCTTATTCCCTCCCCCCGACGACAGGCAATCCCATACATTTTACATGTGTTACAATATAGTCTAGGTACAATACATGTGTGTGAATATCATTTTCTTGTTGCACAATAAACATTAGAATCCGAAGGTACATGCAACCTGGGCAGACAGATATTAGTGCTAACAATTTACATTCCCCTCCCAGTGTTTCTTCTCTGGGTGTAGCTACCTCTGTCCATCATTGATCAACTGGAAGTGAGTTGGATCTTCTTTATGTTGAAGATTTCCACTTCCATCAGAATACATCCTCATACAGTATCGTTGTTGAAGTATACAGTGATCTTCTGGTTCTGCTCATTTCACTCAGCATCAGTTGATTCAAGTCTCTCCAACCCTCCCTGTATTCCTCCTGCTGGTCATTTCTTACTGAGCAATAATATTCCATAACTTTCATATACCACAATTTACCCAACCATTCTCCAACTGATGGACATCCATTCATCTTCCAGTTTCTAGCTACAACAAAAAGAGCTGCCACAAACATTTTGGCACATATATGAAGAGACAGATTATTATAAGGTGGATGTAATTAAATAGCACCAAACAGTGATGGGATAAGTCAAAAGCCACAGATGGAATTTAGAGAGACAAGGCACTACAAAGGGAACTTAAGGGAGATCGTTGTGTATTCAAATGGCAAATGGTAGCATGAAAATTACTTGGGACAAACAATTATTTTGATATGATTTCATTTTATTACAACAATGATCAAGAGTGTGTTCTTCTAATGCCCCTAGGTTTACTCAGATTATCTGGTTTTAAACTGCTTTGAGTTGTTTTCTATACTTTTAATTAGTTCTCTGTTAATTGAGTGCTGGATTTCATATGCAAGGAATTCAAGACCCAGGTAAAATCCAAATAATTCACATGCAAGGAATTCATACATAAGCTTTCTTTTATTGTATTTTTAATTCTATGTTTTTGAAGAATGATTTTGAAGGATGGACATTCATATATGTGGATACATACAAAAATGTGTATATATATATGCACAAATCACACATACATTTTATATATGTACATATATGTATTTATACACACATATACATTATATAAATAAACATAACACACAAGTTGTGGTTCTTTCAGAAAATGCTCCAGTGATTAGTGGAGAGAGTACAGTAGCTACTTTATAGGAATAATCAAATGTTTCAAAATTTGTCCAAAATCACAATTAAATAGTATTACTATCATTGAAAAGCAAAGGAAAGTGTGTGTTCCCAAAATAAGAAATGTATAGAATTGACAATTTTACTGCAAAATGGCCTAATTAAACCTATAGAAAACAAAAACCTTCTCTTGTCGCAGCTTGAGGTGTCATTGATTCTGGTACAGTAATGTACAGGCTTCTTGAGGTTGAAAGAATAATGAGGAAAAAAGTAAAAAAAAAAAAAAAAAAAAAGAATAATTCATACCTACTATTGCTATGAGGAAAAAACCCAACATGTTTGAATAGGTAAAATAATATAAAGACTAGGAAAAGATAATATTTCATTTAAGACTATATGATTACTGCTGTTGGAAGAAGTTCCAGTGAGTCAGTAAGATCTAGGCATCTCCATCAGACTATAAAACATTCACCTAAAAATGTTTTAAGGATTAAATTTTTTTTTCCTGTAGACTTGAAAGTCTTATCCCTTTTTAGATAATGATGAACTTTAATAAATAAATTTGTATATAAATTTGTATTCTGAGAAGCAGAATTATTCTGGAATTATAGAATATTCAAGTGGATTTGGAATACTGTGGCATGATTTTAAATCATGCCACATTTCATGAAAATTTAGGTAATTTATCTAAGAGACGGGGATAAATAAGATTCAGAGGACTGGTAACATTATGAATTAAATCCTGTCTATGGGATATATAAGCCCATGGGATATATAAAATCAAGATCAGATTTGAAAAATTACCCATGAATTAAATGCATATTTTGTTATAAAATGTGGTTGCTTGATGAATACAGAATATATAACAAAACCTTATGAACTCAATGCTAAATCTGGCAAAATAAGTGATCTTAACAAAATGACATACTGCACATTAAAACTTTTAAAAGTTGTAATCAATTAATAAACATCTAGTAAGCAGCTAATATGTGCCAGGTACTATTAGGCTCTGGAAACCCAAAGACAGGCAAAAGATAATCCTTAATCTCAAGGAATTTACAAACTAATGGGGAAGACAACATGAAAACAACTGTGAACAAAGAAACTACATGCAAAATAAATTAGAGATACTAAATCAATAAGAGGAAGATAATAGAATTAAGGAGGATTGGGAAAGAAGTTGGATTTTATCTGGGTTTTGAAGGAAGTCAGAGAATCCAGGAGAAAGAAGAGATTAAGAAGGCGAGCATTCCAAGTTTAAAAGATAGTTGAAAAAAATATCCAGACTAGGAGGTAGAATGTCTTGCTCAAGAAAAAGCAAGATCATTGTCACTGGAACACAATGATATTGTTCAATTTTCTTCTTGGACTAACATTTGTAAACAGAAAATCCAATTAGCACTCTCACTAATTAGGGTCATGTTTACACATTTCCTGTTAACTATAATCCTTTGTTTCACCTGGAGTTTTGTTTGGCACAGTCAGCAAAAGAGCAAGATTCTTTGCTGCAAAGATGGGTAAATGTCATGCTTTTGGCATTCCCTAGCTGGATAGAGTGTCTTAGTCAGCATATTCATGCAGAGTTTTAGAGCTTTCAAAAGTCAATGGCAGACCCCTCTACTATGTCCCTAAAGAATGATTATGCAGTTTTTGCTTGAAGAGCTCTAGGGAAGGGGAAGCTACTGCGTCCTTATTTAATTGATCCCACTTTGGGGCATCTTTTATTGTTGGAAACTTTTTTTTTAAAGTAATGGTTGATATCTGTCTCTCTACAATTAGTAACCATTGCTTCTGCTGGAGCCAAGCAAAACAAAATTAATTCCATAGGGCAGCCATGAAAATGCTTGAGAATAGTGATTATGTGTTCTGTAAGTCTCCTTTTCATTGGTTCCTTCAATTGCAGTTTTTGTGTTGGGTTTCAAGGTCTTTTACACTACTGATCATCTTTTTCTATATACTCTTCAACTTCTTAATTTATTTCTTGAATGTAGCACCCAAATTAAACATAATTCTCTACATGTGCTCTGACTAGAATGGCGTTGTTTACTCAATTCAGTCATGTCCAACTCTTCATGATGTCATTTTTTTTATAAAGATACTAGAGTGTTCTGCCATTTTCTCTAACTCATTTTACAAATTGTGAAACTGAGGTTTAATTGAATTGCTTAAGGTCACACAGCTAGTAAGTATCTAATGCCAGATTTGGACAGAGGAAGATGAGACTTGCCAACTATAAATTTTGTACTCTACCTACTACCTAGTTACCTCTGGTCAGTGCAATGGATCAATCATCTGCCAATTTGTGGAATTTCTCATTCTCTCAACATAGCCTAAAATTATAGCTTAAACATAACCTATTTTGCAGCCATATGAAACTGTTGACTCATGAAACTTATAGTCCACTAAACCCACCCTATATTTATTAAGACAAATGACTATTTATCCATCCTCCTCTTCCCCTAACTTATACTGATGAAATCTATTTTAAACTATAATTACTCAAATGACATGGTCACTTCAATATTGATTTCCCTTCAACAATGTAGAACATAACCTATCTCTATCACTTTATGTTAGCATAGTACCTACGGTGTAGTAGGGACTTAATAAATACTTATTGAATGAACAAATTAGTATGACCCTTTTCTATTTTCTATAAATTTACCATAAAGTGTCCAACATTTATTATTTTTCTTCTAACATGGGGAGGATATTTATGAAGTCTATGGACTTTTAAAGAGTCATTTATTGTTTTTGCCACATGACAATCCACTTTCCCATTTTAATCATACATTGTTCTGATTATATTCTTTATTTTAGTTTATTATTCACAATTTCTTACTAATTATGTGTTAAAGTATATGTACACCCACCATAAACTTCTCTACTGTTCTTTAAGCACTTAGTAATTAAATCAAGTGTTTGTTGCCTAAGTCACTTGAATCTTTTAGTTTTCTTCTTCATTGGGAATTTCTGAATTATCCTTCCATACAGATATGATTATTCTCTTCAAAAGAACTTTGAACAGTTCTATAATTAATGTTGCTAATATCTGTTCTTTTTTTAAGGTGGAGTTCAATCTTAGCTGCTCTGCATATACATATTGATTTATATGTGCATTTTTAATAGACACATATTCATTAGATTTAACATTTAAAGATGACACAGGTAAAAAATGTTTAGGATATAAGGGGTGAGGAGAATGGCATGCCCCTTCTGCCCAGGAGGAAGAATGAGACCAAATCTATAATTTATAGGAACAAGGTAAAGATGGAAGAATAGGCAAAAGCCTGGGCAGCAGGGAAGGTGGAAATGGAGTGGGGGTGGGGGAGATGGAATTAAATGGATTTAGGGAGATGAAAGAGGAGAAAGATGAGAGCTAGAGGATTAATGGAAGAGGAGTGTGGACTCCAAAAGAGTGAGTCCGAGTTCTGTGGCATGTGTTCAAGGTAAAAAATAACTTCATTTTGATAAGTTGCTTCTCAGTATATCATATTGTAAAGTGCTTTTCATAGTTAAACAGCTGCAGAGAAAGAGAAAGAGAGAGGAAAAGAGAAACACACAGAGAGACAGAGACAGAGAGAGACAGAGACATAGAGAGAGACACAGGACACTTATGCAAGAGAGAAAAGACCTTTTCCACTGAGGTCTGACTAAGGTGAAGAAACCAGGGCTTTCTCTACCTCACCCTGTTTCCTAGAGAACAAAAACAACTTGATAGCTTAGGGAACAGAATCTAGTCTTCATTGTAGCACTTTATGTGGATTAATAAACTGTTTCCCTAAGTGTTCTTACACCCAGACTTTTAAAAAAGCTTGCATTTCAAAATCTATCCCTAATCTTTTTAATGTGCAGTCTTAGCGGATGTCTAGGTTAGGCCTCTTAACATTTGAGGGCAGCTAAACACACAAGCACACACACACACACACACACAATCTTGCATACACACACTTTCTCTCTCTCTCTCTTTCTCTCTCTTTCTCTCTCTCTCTCTCTTTCTCTCTCTCTCTCTCTCTCTTTCTCTCTCTTTCTCTCTCTCTTCTCTCTCTCTCTTTCACACACACACACACACACACACACACACACACACACACACACACACACATTCCAGAGATAGTTCAGAAAACATGAAAGTTTAGCTTTGTCCTTGGGTGCTGTTAAAGCATTTAATGTAAGGGAATGAACATTGACAAACAAAAGGAAGGCTGTCACTTTGATGCCTATGCCCTGAATGCCAATGTAAAGGCTCATCAGCCACCAAATAGCTCTATTTCGGTACAGTTAATCTTGTGAATGCCTGTTCACGTTCAACTTTGATTTCTTTGTAGAGACTTGCTTTTGCTATTTGGACAGGTGAACACATCAACCATACAATTCTTTTAAAATAATAACTGGTTTGTGTGAGGGAGTGTGGGGGGGAGGACGACTTCTTAACATGTATCAGTTACCATTCTAATGTCTATTTCAATCACTTCTTATTTATGGAATATCGGCATATTTTTATCTGTGAAGCCTCTTGAGTGTCATACAATGTGGTTATTTTTGGAGGGAGGAGCTTTGGAAAAATGAATGATGGCACCAGCTATGCATAGCTAATCTTAAACTAAATATACTTAATCTTGACATTCTTTAAAAGAGGAAAAAAGTAATATACGCTCATTTAATAGCTTGCTAGCCCAAGTCTGGAAAGGATTCCCCAATCTTTTATGTTCCTCCTTTTGTCTTTTTAACTGCTATGTTAATCAGTTTTATTTTTTGGCTTTTTTCTTTCCATTATATCCTCTTTAGCATCTGGTTTTGAACTTTGCATCCATTAGTTTATATTTCCTTTCTTTTACTTTCTCTTCAAAAACCTCTAGACTGATCTCCAACCACTACTACACCCTCTCCATCATCCATCAGTGTAATTCTCTCTGCCTTTTATCTATTTGGACAACGTGGGCTATACAGGCTTGAGAGAAGCTTATCTTTCACTTATGGTAAATGTTAAAAATCACAATGGCACTTCAAAGAAGAGTTACAAAAATAATCACAGTAATATTGCTGAGGATTTTAGCCAAGAGAAACTTTTTATGTTACTGTTTTAAAAGTCATGATGCCCTACCATTTGAAGAGGTAAGGTAGCACAGTTAACAGAGTATGGCTTCATGAAATAGGCACTAGCATTGATTAATGATAGCCAATGTGTATGCCCACTGTTTCAGCAGCTGAGAACTTTTCTTATGAGCAAGTATCTTTTAACAAACATTTAATTCTTAAGCACCTATTGTTTATAAAGCACTGTCCAAAATGATGAGAATATATAAACAAAGGGGAAAAAAGATATAGTCCCTACTTTTGAGAAGCTAGCAATCTAAAAAGGGTGGTTATGACACCTACAGAAAATAAGTGACTTTCAACCACCATTGAAGAAGATTGTGTCTGACACATAGTATGTACTTAGGAAATGCTTATTGACAAATTACACTTGTGGTGAAACAAAGAGTCCTTGTGGACCTTGTTGAACAATCATTAGTGGAGGACTGCAAATTGTCTGAAATGCATTGTGAACCAATACTCATTCTTGATGTTTAGTGTGTTTTCAATTTTCTTACTCTCCTTTCATTAGAACCCTTTATACAGTCTTCAGATTTTGGCTAGTGAAAGGTTGGAGTTCAATGGTACTGGGTATTTTTATTTAAAGAGAAACTGTATTTACTACTTGTATTATTAGAAAACACCTACAGATTCAGGAAGATAAGTTAAGGTCAGTTTGTAAGAGTCTGGATTGGAGGACAAATTCATAAATGAAGTATTTACTGTCAGGGATTCATTAGAAATCCAGTGGTAGTAAATAGAAGTTTATAGAGGCAGTAGTGATATGATAATACAAACACTTCACTTTGAATCAGGAGAGTCATAGTTTTCCATTTTATTTCTCTGGGGTAAATCACAACATTGATGAGTCTCAGTGTCTTTATCTATTAAGTGGGGAATAATATATTTGTAGGATTTACCTTACTGTATTGTCATAAGGATCAAATGTAAGTAATTCCACAAACACTAAATGCCATCCATCTTTATTCTTATTATCTGAAAGGCTGGCTGGGTGGTTTTTGGCCTTTTCATGGACATCTGAGACAATGATGTGAACTGAGTTGGATTGGAAGGAATGGTAACAGAGGCTATTTGGTATGAACCAAATTATATGTTCTAGGTTAGAAGGAATGGATGGTTTATAGAAAGATAAATGATAGCAAGTATGATAAATCATTTTTCCTGGTGGTGATTTAACAGAAATTCTGTTCTAATATATGATTAGTTTTTCCTTTTAGCTATTGATCTAGGAGTGATATAAATGAGAGACTATCTTGGTGCATAAGAAGTCAGAAAAAGAGGATGCACTAGAGATGGGAAATGAATTGTGGTTTATTCTCAAAAGTTAGAAGGGATAGTACTCACTGTTTGTAATAAGAGTATTGCCACTTCTAATATTGTTAATTTTCTTGCCCTGAGGATGAAAGGAAAAATTATCAATGATTTTTGTCCCATCATCACTCCACAGAAATATTATTTTGATTCCTCATCAGAGCAGAGGTATTACCATAACCTTGACTTCTTAAAGGTGATACTAGCATATGTGTACTTGAAATGCTCTATTTAGGTGATAGGACATGGAATTTTGGATTTGGAGTTTTAGAAATAGTTTTTTTGTAGTCAGAGGACCTGGATTCAAACCCTGACTCTCCCTCTTAATAGGTTTATGACTTTGGTCAAGTCAAATAGTTTCTCTGGACCTTAGTTTCCTTACTTGTAAAATGGGAGGTGAAGTTTTATATTATATGGCTTTGAAGTTTACTTTAAACTCAAAATCAAGGACCAGGAACAGAGACTCATAAAATAGACACACAAATGACCTTCTATGCTATTCTGCCATCTTCGGTTATTTTGGGAATAATGAAAAAATGAAAAAAGACAGGCTTGATGGAACAAAGTACAATTTCTTCATCATGAAAACATGAATTTATTGATAATCTTGATGTGAAATCTTTTCCATAGTAAGCAATGGAAAGATACACCATTGGTGAGCCTGAACTCAGGCTATTTTGATGTTCTAACTATAAATGAAATAATACATACAATTACAGGTAAAGAGGAGAACAATTTCTGAGTTCTTCTTGGGATAACAAATAAAGGGAATAATGGAATTCCTTCCTAATGTGCCCAAAGGCAAGAAGATATATTATTTCATGAGACATTAGGTCATTTTGCAATATAGCAATTGAAATGAAAATAAAGAAAAGGACTACCATGAGAATGATTCTAATTTATTCACCAATAATCTTTTCAAAGAATTATGAAGCAAATAAAGCTTCTTAAAATTTTGATAAATTAATATTCCTTAACATTCATATACCATAATTTATTTAGCCACTCTCCAACTGATGAGGCTACACTTAGTTTCCAGTTTCTTGTCACTAGAAAAAGGGCTGCCACAAATATTTTTGCAATGTGGGTCCCTTTCCCTCCTTTAAGATCTCTTTGTGATATAAGTCCAGTAGAAACACTGCTGGATCAAAGTGTATCTACAGTTTGATAACTTTTTGAGCATAGTTCCAAATTGATCTTGAGAATGGTTGGATCCATTTGCAGTTCCAGTTTTTAGTGTCCTGGTTTTCCCACAACCCCTCCAACATTCATCATTATCTTTTCCTGTCATCTTAGCCAATCTGAGAGGTGTGTAGTGGTACCTCAGAGTTGTCTTCATTTGCATTTTTCTGATCAATAGTGATTTAGAGCACCTTTTCATATGACTAGAAATGTTTTTAATTTCTTCATCTGAAAATTCTCTATTCCTATCCTTTGACATTTATCAATTGGAGAATGGCTTGGATTCTTATAAATTTGAGTCAATTCTCTATATATTTTAGAAATGAGGCCTTTATCAGAACCTTTGAATGTAAAAATGTTTCCCGGTTTATTCTTTCCCTTCTAATCTTGTCTTTATTAGTTTTTTTTTTTAAAGCTTTTTAAGTTAATATAATCAAAATTATCTATTTTGTGTTCAACAATAAATTCTAGTTCTTCTTTGGCCACAAATTCCTTCCATCTCCACAGATTTGAAAGGGAAAGTATCCTTTGTTCCTTTAATTTGCTCATATCACTCTTTATGTCTAAATCATGAACCCATTTTGACCTTAGTTTTTGGTATACAGTACTAGGTGTGGGTCACTGTTTCGTTTCTGCCACACTAGTTTCCAATTTTCCCAGCAATTTTTGTCAAACATTGAGTTCTTATCCCAAAAGTTGGGTTCTTTGGGTTTGTCAAACACTAGATTACTATAGTCATTGACTATTTTGTCCTGTGAACCTAATCTAATCCACTGAACAACTACTCTATTTCTTAGCCAGTACCAAGTGGTACTGCTGCTTTATAATATAGTTTTAGGTCTGGCACAGTTAAATCACATTCATTTGCATTTTTTCATTAATTCCCTAGAAATTCTTCACCTTTTGTTCTTCCAGATGAACTTTTATTATTATTTTTTCTAGATCTGTCAAATAATTTCTTGGGAGTTTGATTGGTTTGGCATCAAATAAATATATTAATTTAGTTATTATTGTCATTTTTTATTATATTTGTTTGGCCTACCCATAAGCACTTCATATTTTTCCAAGAGACTAGACCTGACTTTATTTGTGTAGAAAGTGTTTTGTACTTGTGTTCATATAGTGCTGACTTTGCCTTGGCAGATAGAATCCCAAATATTTTATACTATTGATAGTTATTTTAAGGGGGATTTCTCTTTGTATCCCTTGCTGTTGGACTTTGTTGGTAATATATAAAATTGCTGATGATTTATATTTATTTATTTTGTATCCTTCAACTTTGCTAAAGTTGTGCATTATTTCTAGTAGTTTTTTAGATTATTCTCTAAGGTTCTCTAAATATACCATCAAATCATCTGCAAAGAGTGATAATTTGGTTTCCTCATTATCTACTCGAATTAATTTAATCTCTTTTTCTTCTTTTATTGCCAAAGCTAATATTTCTAATACAATATTGAATAGTAATGGTGGTAGTGGACATCCTTTCACCCATGATCTTATTGGAAATAGTTCTAGTTTGTCCCCCTTACATATGATGCTTGCTGATGGTTTTAAATAGATACTATTGATTATTTTAAGGAAAACTCAATTTATTCCTAAACCCTCTATGTTTTTAATATGAATGGGTGTTGCATTTTATCAAATGATTTTTCTGCACCTATTGAGGTAATCATATTATTTTTGTTACTTTGGTTATTGATATAGTCAATTAAGCTAATAGTTTTCCTAATATTGAATTAGCCCTTACATTCCTGGCATAAATCCTACTTCCAGTAGAGATACTTTTGTATCAAAAGGTACACATAGTTTTATAGCCCTTTTGGCATAGTTCCAAATTGCTCTCCAGAATAGTTGGATCATTTCTAAACTCCACTAACAAGGCATACTAATACCTTTTTTATTTTTAAAAAAAATTTTAAAAATATTTTAAATTTTAAAAAAAAATTTAAAAATTATAAAAAATAAAATTAAAAATTTTTTAAATTTAAAATTAATTAAATTTATTTTTACAAAAATTTCATGCATAGGTAATATTTCAGCATTGACAATTGCAAAATCTTTTGTTCCAACTTCTCCTCTCCTTCCTCCCACCCCTTCTTCCAAATGGCAGGTTGACCAATACATGTTAAATATGTTAAAATATAAGTTAAATACAATATATGTATACATGTCCAAACAGTTATTTTGCTGTACAAAAAGAATCGGACTTGAAACAGTGTAACATTATTCTGTGAAGGAAATCAAAAATGTAGGCAGACAAAAATAGAGGGATTGGGAATTCTATGTAGTAGTTCATAGTCAACTCCCAGAGTTCTTTTGCTGGATGTAGCTGGTTCAGTTCATTACTGCTCTATTGGAACTGATTTGGTTCATCTCCTTGTTGAAGAGGACCTCGTCCATCAGAATTGAGCATCATATAGTATTGTTGTTGAAGTATATAATGATCTCCTGGTCCTGCTCATTTCACTCAGCATCAGTTTATGTAAGTCTCTCCAGGCCTTTCTGAAATTATCCTGTTGGTCATTTCTTACAGAACAATAATATTCCATAATATTCATATATCATACTTTATTCAGCCATTCTCCAATTGATGGACATCCACTCAGTTTCCAGTTTCTGGCCACTACAAAGAGATCTGCTAGAAACATTCTTGCACATACAGGTCCCTTGCCCTTCTTTAAAATCTCCTTGAGATATAAGCCCAGTAGTAACGCTGCTGGATCAAAGGTTATGCACAGTTTGATAACTCTTTAAGCATAGTTCCAAATTGCTCTCCAGAATGGCTGGATGTATTCACAATTCCACCAACAATGTATCTGTGTCCCAATTTTCCCACATCCCCTCCAATATTGCACATTATCTTTCCCTGTCATTCTAGCCAATCTGACAGGTGTGTAGTGGTACCTCAGAGTTGTCTTAATTTGCATTTCTCTGATTAATAATGACTTGGAGCATCTTTTCATATGGCTAGAAATAGTTTCAATTTCTTTGAGAATTTTCTGTTCATATCTTTTGACCATTTATCAATTGGAGAATGGCTTAATTTCTTATAAAGTAGAGTCAATTCTCTATATATTTTGGGTCAGAACCTTTGAATGTAAAAATGTGTTCCCAGTTTATTACTTTCCTTCTAATCTTGTCTGCATTAGTTTTGTTTGTACAAAACCTTTTCAATTTGATATAATCAAATTTCTCTATTTTGTGATCAATAATGACTTTTAGTTCTTTTTTGGTCATAAATTCCTTCCTTTTCCACAGGTCTGAGAGGTAAACTATCCTATGCTCTTCTAATTTATTTATAATCTCATTCTTTATGCCTAGGTCATGAACCCATTTTGACCTGATCTTGGTTTATGGTGTTAAGTGTGCATCAATGCCTAGTTTCTGCCATACTAATTTCCAGTTTTCCCAGATATTTTTTGTCAAACACTGAGTTCTTATCCCAAAAGCTGGGGTCTTTGGGTTTGTCAAACACTAGATTATTAAAGTTATTGGCTGTTTTTTCCTTTGCACCTAACCTATTCCACTGATCAACTAGTCTATTTCTTAGCCAATACCAAATGGTTTTGGTAACTGCTGCTTTGTAATATAATTTTAGATCTGGTACAGCTAGGCCACCTTCATTTGACTTTTTTTTTCATTAATTCCCTTGAAATTCTTGACCTTTTGTTTTTCCATATGAACTTTGTTGTCATTTTTTCTATGTCATTAAAATAGTTTTTTTGAGAATCTGATTGGTATAATGCTAAATAAATAGATTAGTTTAGCTAGTATTGTCATCTTTATTATATTTGCTCGCTCAATCCAAGAACATTTAATATTTTTCCAATTGGTTAAATCTGACTTTATTTGTGTGGAAAGTGTTTTGTAGTTTTGCTGATATAGTTTCTGATTTTTCCTTGGCAGATAGATTCCTAAATATTTTATACTATCAGCAGTTACTTTAAATGGAATTTCTCTTTGTAGCTCTAAGTGTTGGATGTTGTTAGTGATATATAAGAATGCCGATGATTTATTTGGGTCATACTAATACCTTTTTAAAAAACATTCTTTTAAGGTTGTTTATTTGATTACTCTCATTAAAAATTATTATATAGATGGTAATGTAGTTATAGAGGTATGCTGGTAATTCTTGATATTCTCTAGCTTTTTCTTTTTTCTCCTTCTTGTATTATATTTAAAAAATAAGACTTTCACATCTTATGATTTTGCATCTTCCCTGTCCTCAGAATCTTATGAATTGGTTGCTCATTACCTTCACAATTGTGTTGTGTCTAGCCTGGATTTCCTTCAAGTAAACTTTGTCTTATCTATTGCTATTTTCTGTTTTTATTCCTGTTTTATTTTATTTTATAATTTTAGTACTATTTTTACCTGCCCTATAAATGGGACTCCCCTATAATCTGAAACTATGATATCAATCCCTGGTATGCTGCAGAGACTCCAGAATAAGATCTATCAGTTTTCTCTAGAATTTGGCTTAATTAATAATTCAGTGAAAACCAAGTGAATAAAGAATTCCTATTGTCTCAATTTTGACATGTAGTTAGATGGACACCTTATAAAAAGGGGTTTTTAACCTCTTTTGTGTGTGTCATGAACTACTTTGAAGCCTATGGATTCCTTTTCAGTATAATGTTCTTAAATGAATAAAATAAGATTCATAGGATTACAAAGGAAATCAATTAAATTATAATAGTATTATCAAAGTATTTTAAAAAGCAAACATGTTAATGGAATACAGATTAAGAACTTCTGCTTCAGAGTTTGTCCATCAGTTTATGTGTATATGTGTGTCTATATGTACACACACATACACAGAATATGTGTATACATCTCTCTCTTTCTATGTATGTATAACCATATCTAAGGAAGTATTCATCTCTCTATTTTTCTATTCTTTTTCTTTCTTTTCTCTTCTCTTCTCTTCTCTTCTCTTCTCTTCTCTTCTCTTCTCTCTCTCCTCTTTCTTTCTTTCTTTCTTTCTTTCTTTCTTTCTTTCTTTCTTTCTTTCTTTCTTTCTTTCTTTCTTTCTTTCTTTCTTTTCTTCTATCTATTATATTTCTAGCTAGGATTGAGATCTATAAATAGAAACAAAAAAACCTAACATTTACATAGTGCCTTAATGTTGAAAAAAAGATCTTCTTTGATATCTCATTTGATCCTCACAATAATACTAGAAGATATGATGATGATGATGAACAACAAAAAACCTGAATTACATAATGTTTAGCTGGCTTGCCCATAATCATAGTACTACCAAGTGCCTAAAGACAGATTTGAATAGAATTGAGCCCAGTATTAAACATGAGGATGAATGTTTGTTGAATTTTCTTTGGGAAATTGTGAAGCCCTTTTAGTGACTTCAAACCTTTCTCAAAGATGGATTTGTATTTCTTTAGACCAGTATTCTGCTGCTATTAATCTATGTTTATGAATAATGGGAATTCTACATTTTCAAAGAATTGAAAAGGAATATCATTTAAATCTTTGTAACTACATAAAAGAATGAGTTTATTGTACCTGAAATAATGGACCTTGGACACATAAGGATAGACTGTGTAGATGATCGTAATGTCACACTTTTTCAGCTTTCTAAACTTTTGATTAGAATTTGAGCAAAATAGAAAATCTAGAGAGCTCTACCTCCACCCAAATTATGGCACAAATTATGATTGTCTAAAATATCACCTTTTGTTTCCATGTTAGAAAAATAAAAATTGATTTCCTAAGAGATGGAGGAATTGGGTGAACTACACCTTTTTCTATTGCCAATTATTATTTGAAAAGTGAAATGTTTTTTCTCACCCATCCCATCTTTAAAGAACTCTGTTTTATTTATGGACAAGGCCAGGATTGGTATTACTTATTCAATATTATTCATGTATGTATGTATGTATATATACACACATACATATGTGTATGTACATTGTATGTGACATGATTTCTTTTTCTAATAACTAACTAAAACATCTTTTTGGAAAAGTAAGAAATTATCTTTTCCTCAGGTATCCTACTATCTTGTCTTTCCCATCCTCCTTCTCCATCTTTAATATTCCCATAATAAATATTAAAAATAATTCATGTATAAGATCCTCTCCCACCCAAAATTTTAAGTTGCCTCATAATCCTGTACATTTTAGATCAACCTGGGAACTAGATAGCCAAGTTGTATATTTTAGTGTTTTGAACTTGGACATGCTCAAATTATAGAGGATGGCAAGTATATCACTCATATTTTACCTGTGCAGTTAAATCTAAGCACATTTTCTTGCAATTCTTTAATAGATTACTCTTAAAAATAATCGCTTGAATTTCATAGGATCATAGATGTAGACCTGAAAGGGACCTCAAAACTCATTTAGTCCAACCTCTCATTTTCCAGATGAAGAAACTAAGGCTAAGAGAGTGTAAGTGACCTGTTTAAATGATTTGTGTAAGGTCATTAAGTCAATAAAGGTACTTAAAATAGTATCAGAATCAGGATTTACACTGAGATCATCTGATTCTAGAGTCAGTATTCTGTTCACTAAACTATACTTAGACTGTATTCATTTAATACTAAAACTTTGGAGAAAAACTGCAATGGAATATCAGTAACCTATATGTCTGAGGAACATTCAGATATTTGAGTCATAGAGAGAAAACTTTTGGAGAAGTGAACATATTTGATTTTGATCTCAATGCTTCTTCATTGGTAAAAGACAATCAAATTTGTTATTAGCAGTGACCATTTACTAGTGATTTTTGGTAAAAAGTAAATTGTGCTTTGATTTCTAATAATGTTTTGGAATCTCAAGAATTTGAGAAGACTTGTGGTCAGGTTTTATTTTCACAGGAAGACCAGAAAACCTCTAGGACACAAATTTATTCTGAGTTTGCGACTGTATGGGTTTTGAGAATCACAAAACTAAGCTTCCAAACTATAAAACATGTTAATTAAAATCAATAGAACTTCCTATCAAATGCAGACAGTTCCATGAACTTTCAAAATTCTAAATGTTGCCTCCTTTGTTCACTTTTATCTGGCTCAGGGTACTGCAATAGTGGTTAAAGTGTGATTCAACTCCAATTAATATTTGGTTGCTGGAGTAGGAAGATTAGTTTTTGGAAAGTAAATTTTAAGCAATTTTGTTTTCATATCAGAAATAATTTTTTCACTTAATAGTAGTTTATCTTTGCCCACTTTCATGTAAAGATCATTTACAACATTTGTTTTTGTAATATTTTGAGTTCCAAATTTTTCTTCCTCCTTCCCTTGCCTCCTCTTTCTCTTCCCAGACAGCAGCAATCTGATATATGTTTATATATGTACAATTATGTTAAACATATTTTCATTTTAGTCATATTGTGAAAGAAAAATCAGAACAAAAGGGAAAAACTATGAGAAAAAGAAAAAAAAAATTAAAGTGAAAGCAACAATTGAAAACAATCTCTAATTTATATTCAGTCTCCATAGTTCTTTCTCTGGATGTAGATGGTATTTTCCATCACAAGTCTTGGAATCATAAATACAATTTAAAAAAAAGTACTATTATTGAAACGAGAGAGAAGAAGAAATTGAAAATGAGAAAGGTGAAATGATTTGCCCAATTGGTATCACAAATTCATTACTCCTTCCATTTTTCTTTCAATCTGTTCACAATGTATATAGATAATCCACATGTTATAGACCATGCCTAAGTGTGAAGGGGGAGGTCAATTGAATCATAACACACTTGAAGAAATTGCAAATCAGCCTTTATTGATGCAAATGTTGCTTGTAGGTTGGGAATAAAATAAATTGGAGGCAAGAAGGAAAAGGAGAGAGATCAGAGAATGCAAATGCCTGTTAGTCTCTTTGTATCATTATCATCCTCTCACTTGAAGGGATCTATTCTGTTGGACAGAAGTAGATCTCCAACAGCCACTAGCAGGTTGCTCCCATAACATCCACAAATATGGGAGGCAATGGTGATCAACTGAGAGGTAGTGGAGAAAAGAACTAGCTTCAATCAAGAAGCTCTGTGGTCAAGTTTCTTCATCTATAAAATGGAGATAAAAATAATTGCATCTACCTCTCAGGGTTGTTGTGAAGATCAAATATTTTGCAATCTTAAAGCACTCAATAAGTGCTAATAAATATTATTTTTATTATTTTTATTGCTTTTTTTCAATAGACTGCAAGCTTCTTGACTGTAGAAATTGTTTCATTTTTGTCTTTCTAGTTATCTACAATGGCATAGCAGGCATTAAAGATTGCTTGCTCAATGTAGCATGTTGAATTGTTGTTCTCATCTCCTCTACATATGTAATATGCTTGTTTCCCTGATCTTACAAAGGAAGAGCTTGATCCTAGTGTGAATGTCATAGTCTCCGTTACAAAACAAATAGGCATTACCCATGCAAATGGAATCTTTTCAGAAGACATAAAGACTTAGGTTATTTTTCTTGGGGCTTCTCCAGAACATGCTAACAAATATGAATCAAAGAAAAGTTATCTGAAAGAAAAGGAGATTAAATTCATATTTGTGTATATTATTGTTATAATTATTTCACTTGACTGGAACCAAAAGGTATATAACAGGCATCTTCCTTTGGCCAGTACCCTGAGAGGATGTGAACTGAAAAGATTTGAAGCTTGAAGTTTGAGATGAGAAGTCACAAATTGTTGGGGACTTTGGAAAAAGGGATTTAGAATATGGGTATAGACTTGGAAATCTGAGATTCTGAAGGCACCTTGTTCCTTTTCTAGTGACTTTGTTGGGTTGCTGAAGCAATCAAAAAATAGAGTAGGATCAGGGAATCATTAAGACAGTGGTAGAAGATAAGAGTTCTACTTGATTTCATACTTTATCTCTGCAACTTATTCTAAATTACCTTGGACAACTCCTTTACCTTCTCTATAATTCGATTTCCTCATATTAAAAACAAAAGTAATGGTCCATATGATTTCTAAGTCTAGTTCTAAGTCTATTGAGTTGGAATGGACCTTAGAAGTCAACTAATTCAGTGTCTGCCTAAAGGATGAAGCATTTCATCATTTCAACAATGATATATCTAACAATATATCCATTTTTCAGCAATATATCCCCAAACTATCATGTTTGGATATTTCCAATGTATAGAAGAAATTTCCACATGATTTTGAACAACAGTGGTTATTGGGAAAATTTTTCCTTACATTTAAACCCCCAATTTGCCTTCCTGTAACTTCTACCTATTGGTCCTAATTCTTTTGTACAAATAATACCAAAGGGGGAGAGATAATTGTGCAAAGTCAGCCACTTGTGCAGAGTCAATCTGAGTGATCTCATGTTTAAAATCTTGATTAAACTTTGGGTACATGAGCAACCAGACTGCAGGAGAAGCAGTTCAGAAAATAGCCTTGTGCATGACATTAATCTCATCTCCTACTGTAATGAGGGAGGACTATATCAACAATAATTCTATCTCATGATCACCATGATTAGTGTACCAATTAACATATTTTTGCACTTATATGGAAGTTGTTTGTTAGAGGTCATGGCCCTAACTCCTGAGTGGAACAGGCCTTATGTGACCAGCATTGCCTGTCCACCTGAAATGGTAAGATTGAGCAATGAGGGGTAAGAGGCAGGATGGTGTGAGACTCCATTTATTACAAAGACTGCAGGTCCTTTCAACATCTTGGTGCTTGTTTCTAGTTACTACTTCATATGTAATCACATCCTAGCCTACAGTAGATACATGATTCTCTACAGGAAGCTACATGTAGATATGCTATGTGCATTCCTTTCCTAATAAGGATATGCAAGGCACTCCCCTATAAGGTCCATCACGCCTCTCTAGGGAACCCTCATGTTGCTCCTTAGGGTAGGACCCCCTTCCTCCCAGCTCCATCTTGTTCACCCTTACAAGGCTATCTTTAGATTACTTAAGCTGTGCCCTGTGCGATGTCCAAGGCTGGCTGGGGGTTGGCAGACCCTCTTACAGTTGTTCACTCCTATCTAGAGAAGTAACTATCTACTACACTAAATGTTTCCATATTGCTTCCATCACCACTTTCTGGGGATGGAAAGCCCATTTGTTTACATTTGCTTACTTAGTTTTTGTTTGTTGTTTAGCTGTTTTATAGTCATGTTTTGACTCTTCATGATTCTATTTGGGATTTCTTGGCAAAGATATAGCAGTGGTTTTCCATTTCCTTTTCCAACTTATTTTACAGATGAGAAAACGGAGGCAAACAGGATTAAGTGACTTGTCCAGAGTTACACAGGTAGTCAAGGTCTGAGGCCAGATTTTGAACTCATGAAGAGGGTTTCTTTTTATCTTCAAACCTGGCACTCCAAATCAACCACTTAACTGCCTCATGACAATTTAGTTTCTTTACACTAAATTCTTGTTTCCCAAAAGACCATTATTAATGACTTGTGAGCCTCTTTATCAAAGACCAACAAACAACAATTATATATGATAGAATTTGTTGGGGAATACAAGATTCAATAAATTCTTCAGCTGGGAGTAAGTTCCCAAAGTTCACCCAAAGAGAAGAAGAATAATCTTACCAAAGGGATTCCACTCCTTAGACCTGGAGGTATTGGAAATCTCCAGTCTTTCACTGATAAATTTGCAACTTGCCTCCTTTTATCCATTTCTCTTGAAATTCTCTCTCAAAATATGTCTCCAACAAACTGAAGCAAATCCTTCTTTCATTCATATAGTATATTGGCTCACTGTTTTCCCAAATTATTAAGGTTCCCTTATGCATATAAAATATAAGTTAGTGGGCTGCCCTTTGGGAAAACTGTCCAGACTTGAGTGAAAGCAAAAGTACATTAGCAAACATACATTTAATGAACTACTTGCCATGTTCTTAATGCTTTACATTTTTCTGTAGCGTTAATTTATTTTGGTTCTTCCCACCAATCCTGTGAAATAAGAAGGGAAATTCTTATTATCAACCTTATTTTATAGGTTAGAAACCTCTGGGTCTATAATAAGTTAAGTGACTGGCCCAAGGTTACACTTCTAATGAATAACAGGTCTTTGAAATATCAACTCAAGAATCCTTACTATGTGTGTTAAATATAATAACATCAAATATTATTATCTTCATTTTATCAGTAACAGTTGTCAACTCAAGAATCTTTCTATTTCACCTGAAATAGGCAATAATCAATAATAATAATGTAATAATAATTATTTATATTACTATTAATGAGCAACAGTTCTTTGAATTGTGAACTCAAGAATCTTTCCAAATATACTTCACATATCCTTATTATGTAGTTGATGAATAGGAAAGAAGATTTATAATATTTATACTTTCTATCGTTATTAATAAGTATTATATAAACAGATAATAGTTCCTATAAAAAACTACAAAAAAGGGGAAGATTATCTGGGTGAGTTACTATATTGCAAGCTCGAGAGTATCAAGTATGTGATAAACCAGCCTCAAAAGCTAATGATAGCCTAGAGTCTACATCAGTTAATTAAAGTGTGCTAGACTACATTAAGAGATATATTATACAGAAATAGGATATGCAAGCTACAAAGGCAGACTTGAAGTCAGGAAGACCTGAAACCATTGCTGCTACATGCCTTTGTAGGATATTTCTTACTAGGAGATCCCACTCCAATAAAATCACCATTCCTTCTCCCTTCCCTGACCCCAAAAGAAGTAATGAATAACAGGTCTTTGAAATATCAACTCAAGAATCCTTACTATGTGTGTTAAATATAATAACATCAAATATTATTATCTTCATTTTATCAGTAACAGTTGTCAACTCAAGAATCTTTCTATTTCACCTGAAATAGGCAATAATCAATAATAATAATGTAATAATAATTATTTATATTACTATTAATGAGCAACAGTTCTTTGAATTGTGAACTCAAGAATCTTTCCAAATATACTTCACATATCCTTATTATGTAGTTGATGAATAGGAAAGAAGATTTATAATATTTATACTTTCTATCGTTATTAATAAGTATTATATAAACAGATAATAGTTCCTATAAAAAACTACAAAAAAGGGGAAGATTATCTGGGTGAGTTACTATATTGCAAGCTCGAGAGTATCAAGTATGTGATAAACCAGCCTCAAAAGCTAATGATAGCCTAGAGTCTACATCAGTTAATTAAAGTGTGCTAGACTACATTAAGAGATATATTATACAGAAATAGGATATGCAAGCTACAAAGGCAGACTTGAAGTCAGGAAGACCTGAAACCATTGCTGCTACATGCCTTTGTAGGATATTTCTTACTAGGAGATCCCACTCCAATAAAATCACCATTCCTTCTCCCTTCCCTGACCCCAAAAGAAGTAAAATGGGATGCTTTTGAGTTCTCCATTAATGTATGCCTTTGACTAAAGCTTGAATGACATTGCTATTCCATGGGCTTCTTGGTCAAGGATGGGTTGTGTTCGAATATCTCTGAAGTTATCTCCAACTCTACACTTCTAATGCTGATTTGACAAGCATTTATTATCCAAGAACTAGCAAGTACTATATTGAAGGCAAACTTCACAACTATGGTATGACAACAAATTATTATGTTGTTAACAACCCAAAGTATGTGATTACTAACCTTCAAAAAAATCCCAAATATCTTTATCTGTCCAGGATAGTTGATCATAAAGGAAGAGCTGTGATTTCATTCAGAATTCAGAAGAGATCAAGCTTTTTAGGATTATTAGATCTGATTTGGAGGCATATCAAGTTTTATTTTTATTGGATTTCATCAGACATCTTATGGTTTTCATGGGGAAGATCCTGCACTTATTTTAATCCTTCTATTGCTTTCTCTAGGCATGTGGCTCTTTTCTAATCATGAGAATGTTTATTTCAGGTGGCTTTATTTGGAAGAGTTTGCCTTTCTGAGGGGATTTCAAATTGGATAGTTCTGAAATTTGGATACATGCTTTATAATGTTTAAATGTTTGTGGCTGGTGAATGAATTACGTAATGATGCCAGTATCTTAGATTCAATATCTAAAAGGGACCATTAACAACATACTATTTCCATAGCAACTTCCAGTCTCCTACACACACACACACACACACACACACACACACACACACACACACACACTGGCCACTCTCTAGAAGATGTGTGTCAGTGGTCAGGAGAAAATGCAGATCAGTTCATAACCATCATTGTTGCTGGCAACATACCTCCCAAGGAATACTTTGCTAATGGTAGGACAATGATTTCATTCTCTGATTGTAGTCTCTCTTGAGTCTAGTCCAACTTACTGGTTCCTTCAAAGACTGATGAAAGATACCAGCATTTATGCTCTTTTGATAATAAAGATGGGTGAAAGCTCTCAATTATTACTTGACTAGTGGTATCTGGGTGGAACAGTACTACAAGTACTGTACCTGGAATCAGAAGACCTTAGTTCAAATCTGGACTCAGACACTGGCTGTATGATTCTGGGCCGAATTAATCTTAACCTCTATTTTTCTTAGTTTCTGTAAAATGGGACAACAAAAGCATCTAACTCATTATGTTGTTATAAAGATCAAATGAGACAATATTTATAAATTTGTAGCTTTTAACACTATATAAATAGTATCATCATCATTCTCATCATTGTCATCATCATAATTATAATGATCATCATTATCAACAAGAATAGGTATCATTCTTATCGTCCCCCCTCCCAGGCTGGGGTTAAGTGACTTGCCCAGGGTTACACAGCTAGGAAGTGTTAAGTGTCTGAGACCAGATTTGAACTGGGGTCCTCCTGAATTCAGGGCTGGTGCTCTATCAACTGCACCACCTAGCTACCCCTATCATTCTTATCCTTAGACAGGAAATGCTACTTCAGTTATTTACTTGACAAGGAAAAGTAAAATCTTATTTAATATCAGCAGCCTAGAACAGGTTAATGCAAAGTGCACCTTCCTTTTACAGCAATGATCTTTCCTTCTTCCAATTTTTCCCCCTAAATTTACTGTGACATACTAATCTAATTAGAGCCTATGCAGCTATTGCATTGTCATTTATTATGTTTTGTATATGGAGGCATTGGGCAGATATTACTTTCTTGTACTTAATTGACCCCAAGTGCCCTGACAAGGTCAATTATCTCTCCTTAAGATCCAACTTATCTATCCTTTGGAAATGGGGAAAATAGAAAACATGCTTATGTGAATCTCCTAACTTTATGTGCCTTCACCATTGATTTATGCTTATCCAAATCCCATGAGTCAGAAACCATAATTGGCCTGTCTTGTAGAAGTGCAAAACCCAATCAAAATAGTAAACTCAAGCATCCAGTCTTGAGTATAGACTGAATGATTTTTTTTTATGGTGGAGACATTAACAATCCTAGAAAAGCTATCAGGGTGGGAATTGAAGGATAAAATAGGAAAACATGATAATGATGATGAAAACTTTATATCAAGCCTTTCTATTCAGCACCTCATCCCTTACATTGGAATTTTCTAAATTTTTAATATGAAAATTGTAATCTTGAATTTAAAAATGGTAATTTTTCTCACTTGTCTCACTTATTAATAACTATTCAGTAGAATAGAGGCAGCTAACCAAGCTTCCAAGGACATCAGGGTTTTAGACAGTTCTATTCAGCTATCTCTAATTTTTGTTTTTAAAAATTGTAAAAGAGCTAACGTGATTTTAGAGGCCATTCAGAGAAGCAGGGGTTCATATTGTAATTATAATAAGCCTAGAAGATCTATGGATAGTGTGGGAACCTTTTAATGATCAACAATTGCTTCGAAGATCTGAGGACTACTATAAATACATTCTAGTTTTCTATCTAGCATTTTCTGGTAAGCTATGAGTAGGATCCTTGCAGCTACAAACTAAAATGATCTTATTTGAGATATTAGTAAAATACTTTGTGTCAGAAATACCTCAGTGCAAAATCCTAACTCAGATATATGACGCTGGCTAAATCAATTAATTCATTGAACCTTGGTTATCTTATCTATAAAATGGAGTCAATAATACCAACTATTATTTTTTGAGGTTCTAATAAAATTACATATATAAAGTACTTAGCAAATCTTAAAATGCTGTGTAAATGATAGTTTTAATTATTAATGTTGCTATAAAGGATTAGTTAAAAATCCCATGGGGGGGGATTTAATGATTCCTCTGCTTATCCTGGCTGGAGTTTATTGAGAGTACTAATAATCTCTAGAATACATTGCCAGTGAATTGTTGTACCTAGAGTATTCATACAGACAAAATAATGGTAGCCTGGTTTAAGTGGATAGGGCCCTGGACTTGGAAATAGGAGCATCTGGATTGACATCATACCTCAACAATTTCCTACTATATTTGAGGACCCTGGAAAATTATATTTCAGTTGTTTTTTTCATCTATATAATGAGTTTTTGATGTGCTTTTTGGCTCTAAATTTACTAACTAACCCATGAATATGAGATTCAAGGATAATTTTAGGTGGTGTTCAAGGGAGGGCATAGGTGCAATAAGGATGGTGGTGTGATAACACAGAAGTTTCATCCTTAAATGCTTTCTAGTTTCATAAAGATTATTATTCAGGAAGCTTTGAAGTAGAAAAGAAGCAACCTTTTATCAGCTTCTTTACGCAGCCTGTAGTTATAACTTTGGCATTAAAAAGCTAAATCATGATCTAATTGTCTCAGCAAACATTTCCATTTCAAAAAATAATAAAACAAAAGAAAATCCAAGACCTTTTCAATTAAACAATGTAATGGAAAGAGAAGAACTTGTAGTGTGATTCATTTTAAAAACCAATTCATCTTTCTTATTCATTTGTTCATCATTTATATTGAGCACTAAGGTAAATGCTAAAAGTAAACTTCCCCTGGGAAGTTTAGAGGCCAGGGAAGAAGAGTGGTACCCCATCCCAAGCCTTACCATTTGAAAGACTCTTTTTCTGTAAATGAATAATACTGTCAGATGTGACTTCTTCAATTACAAAGAAAAATGACTATTGATGCACAGGGACAGTCAAGGTCTTAAATTAGCAAATTGATATTGCTGATTGTAAAGGAATCCTGCATCCGTTGAGTTTCCAATGGATTTCCTACTATTTAAGAGCAATTTTGAACTAAAAAGCAGTTTTGTGGATGCCAACCAATGAGCAGGACAGTACCTTCCTTGTACAAAGGAATATGATCACATAAATGCAATACAGCAGATCAGGGATAAGGCAAAAGAACACTCAGAGATGGGGATGGGGATGGGGGAAGGATTGAGGAGTAGGGGAAGAAATTGATGGTGGGCAGAAAAGGACTCATCCTTTGCAGAGTTTCATTAAGATTAATTTTGGTAAATTTTCTCTTGACCAAAGATTCCATTTTCACAGAATTTGTGAATTTTCTTCCAAAAAAAAATCAGGAGGGATGTGTGTGTGTGTATGTGTGTGTGTGTATGTATGTCTGCATGTGTATGCTCTCAGATTCTACATTGAGAAGATCAATTCAATGACAGACATGGTAGCCTATAGCATTTTCTTCTGTCTGACTGAATAGACTGTGAATTAAAAAATTATGGCTGTCACTTAACATATTGATATGAATATACCATAGACTTAAAATGAAATCTCTTTGAAAGAAATATATGCACTTACAGATACATATTAAACAGATATGCAGACAAACAGCTGGCTAGATAAATACATAGAATGATAAATAGATATATAGATCTGTGAATTTGTAAGTAGATATCTTGCCACCATTGCCTCATTTTGGAGCATAGGAGCCAGATCCCACATTTTTGTCAGAGTCAATGCATTTGAGTTCTAATTCTGATGCTGCCACATTTATACAATCATGATAATTTATACAGTGCATTCATTTCTTCTTCTTTTGCTGCTGATTAGAGTCCATTTAAAAATAATACAAAATCATTTAAACTTCTATCAGGTACTTTAGTCCCTTATTTGGATTCCTTTCAAATTCTCATGGAAATAAATTTAGCAAAACTTCCAAAGATCTAAGTGGAGCTGAGGCAAATTCAATTCTTTCAACCTTCCTCTTCAAAATGCCTTCTTTTTGTTTGTTTTTTAATTTAATATTATTTTATTTTTTCCAAATACATGCAGAAATAGTTTTCAACATCCAACTTTGCAAAATCTTGTGTTCCAAAAATTTCTCCTCCTTCCCCTTTCCTTCTCCTCAAGATAGCAAGCAATCTGGAATAAGTTAAACATGCAATTCTTTTACAAATATTTCCATATTTGTAATGATGTGCAACAAATGGATCAAATGGGTAAAAAACACATAAAAGAAAAAAAAAAACACACAAACGAACAACAACAGCAAAGGTGAAAGTACTATACTGTGATCCGCATTCAGCCTTCATAGTAAGATTCTGGATATGGGTGACTCTTTCCATCACAAGTCTATTGGAATTGTCTTGAATCACCCCATTGTTGAAAAGAGCCAAGTCTATCCAAATGATCAGTACATAACCTTCTTGTTACTGTGTATGATGTTTTCTTGGCTCTGTTCACTTCACTTAGCATCAGTTCAGAAGTCTTTCCAGGCTTTTCTGAAATCAGTCTGTTCATCATTTCTTATAGAACAATAAGTATTCCATTATGTTCATATACTGTAACTTATTTAATTCATTTTCCTTCTGAGGGACATATGATGCTTTCTGTTTATACAGAATCAACTCAAGAATGATACTGAAAAGACCCAATTGGATCTGACAAACATGTCACTGAAGTTTTTTTTTTTTTTTTTTTTTTTTTTTTGGTTTCTAAATTTCCTTTCCTGCTTTAAGGTTTTTATGGTCTGAGATTATTATCTAGAAGCAAAGTTGGGGAAAAAAACTCCATTATTTCAAAAGACTATGTCACCCCTGCCTTGCTCCCTAATCTTCAGTGATAACTAGTTCCTGAATGGAGCTTTTACAGATTGGAGTGACAGATTTTATTTATCAAAAAATGAATAGTGGGATGTGACTTGGGGGGGGGAGGGAGACGTGACTGTCAGGCAACAGGAAACTCCTTAAAGACAGGGACTTCTGAGATCCTCTCCCAACATACACCACAAGTGGTCCATTAGGCTGTGAGCTCCTTGAGAGTGGGGACTTCCTTTCCTGTTAGGATTTCAAGGTGAGAACTCAGGTTGTCTGGACAGTGACAAGGTGAGAATTCAGGTTGTCTGGACAGTGACAAGGTGAGAACTCAGGTTGACTTGACAGTTCTCTGGCTCAGACCTTTGGTTCGGGCCTTTAAAGGGAGTTTACACCTTAGGAATTCTAAGAGGAACAAGTTCATTGTTGGAAGTATTTCCCTACGCCCCATTGAGTTCTCACATGCCTATTCTCTGGGAGGATAAAAGAAGGGCAGCATTGGGTCTGAGAGAATCAACTCTGGGATAGAGTTTTGACGCCAGGCAGGCTGAAAGGAGACCAGTCTGATTTGAGGAAGGACAAGAGTTGGAGGAAATTCAGAGCTCCCAAGAAGCCTGCGCACAGAGGAAAAGATTTTACAGATCTCCTCCCAGAGAAGGATTATAATTGAGCAGACAACTGGACCCTCACAATTCAAGAACTTTACACTTTCCCTCCCTTTTTTTGTAAGCCCAGTGCTTATAATGATGCCTGCCATACTAATAAGGGCTTAATAAATACTTGTTGACCAATTGAGGCTCTATGTTGCAAAGAATGTTCTGATCTGCATTGGTATAGTGATGAGAGTTCCTTATATATGTGAAACCACATTCTTCTCATTCCCATAGCAGAACATTTGTATTCATCCCCCCTCACCCTGGGAATAAGCTTAGCTCTGTTCAGAGAAATTTGTAAACAGAAATTGAACTAACCAAGGAGGAAAATTTTTGACCATAGCAACATATGAAGACATTTGACTAAGAGATTTAAATGTAAGGAAAGCTTAGACACAAATTTCAAAAGACAATTACTGATTGATTCACGTGACATCTTTCTGGCAAAAAGCTTAAAGTATTTACAAAAGAAATATATATATATATGGATATATATATATTCAATAATATAATAATATTATTCAACAATATATTATATGAATAATATTATTCATATAATAATATGAATATATATATGTATATGAAGTATACAGGAGAGGAAAGATGAATCTAAAAGCATAGGGAGAGGGAAAGTTATGACTTAAAACCTGTAAGAAACTTCTGATATAGAAATGGCCACCATTGATATAGAAGAGCAGATTTTTCTAACTTTTGTCTTAGAGTTATGAATGGAACATTGAAAGGTTGAATTAATTGCCTAAGATCATGTGGTCAATATATGTCAGAGCTGTTACTTGGATTCTTGTCTCTTTGACTCCAAAGCTTGCCCACTACATTATTTCAGGTGATAATATCCCATGACACTACAGAGAAGGGAAAGAAGGATCCATAGGAAGAAATGACTCTTATATTGGACCTCAATAGACCAGTGGCAATCAGGACCTCAACTATCTAACTGAGCTCTGATACCAAGTTCAGTTATATGTACCTCTCATAGGATTCAATCATATTAGTCATATGATGCTTATATGACAGAAGTTGGATGTCAAAGAATCTAATGACAGCTGAGGCAGGCTGTCACCTTGCCATCATATTCAGAAATTTCCCAGTTTCTGGGTCTAGAAATGCATTGCAAATGAGTTGGAAAGCTGAGCTGCCCGGCATCACATGGTCTGCAGTGTATGTAAAGGGGATGCCTGGTTTTGCTGCTTTCCAGGATTTTGAAGTAGCAAACAAAACTCTGTAGGACTTCAGATCCTGCAAAGCCTCCTTCAGGCCTGTCTGCCTAAAGGACCACATCCATCATTGTCAGCTGTGAGTTCACAGCTTTCTTCTTGGCCCTAATATAAACTTTGACTACTGCTGCGGTTTGAGAGTTTGTAAGAAGCCATAAAATACAAGTGGACGTTCCATTTACTTGCAGCTTATACACGTCAGCACCTGACTAAATAAGAGGAGAAAAAAATAAACTGACAATGATTAATATCACTAATGACTTGTTTTGCTTATTTTCTAAAGTTGTAATTTGAGCCTTTGGATTTAAAATAGGCAGAGAAGTCAACATTCAGAAAAAGTAGGAAGTAACATGCCTAGAGGAAAGAGGCCTGGTGTCAGGAGACTCATGTTTGACTCCTGTCTCAGGCATTTACTTGTCATATGACCTTAGGTGAGGGATTTAACTTCTGAGAACCTCAGTTTTATAGGTGGCACAGTAGATAGAGAGCCACGTTTAAATCAGGAAATCTCATGTTCCTGAGTTCAGATCTGGCCTCAGACAGTTCCTAGCTGTGTGACCCTGGCCAGGTTACTTAATCCTATTTGCCTTGGTTTTCTCATCTGTAAAATGAGCTGGAGACAGAAATAGCATATCACTCTGGTATCTTTGCCATAAAAACCCAAATGGGATACAATGAAAAATTACTCAACAGCCACAAAGTAGAAACAGTAACACTGCAATACCTACTTTAGAGAATAGTTATGAGTAAAGGTTCTTGAAAACTAACATGTTATGGTTAGAAAAAGTAATGGATAGAGAGCTGGGCCTAACACCAAGACGGCTTAAGTTTGAATCTGGTTTCAGACATTCACTAGCTCTGTGACTTTGAGCATAATAATAGCATCTACCTCCCAGTTGTGAGAATGAATGAGACAATAATTATAAAAAGCTTAGTATAGTGACTGGCATATAATTGGCACTATATAAATACTAACAGTTAGTATTATTATGACTAACTAAAAAATGTGGCTTGTTATTCACTAAGCCAATTTACCTCCTATTCTTACTTGTCTTTATCATAGTTACCAACATATTTTTGAAGTTTAGTATATAGATAGCTCTTTTTAATCTTTGTAGTGGCCAGAAACTGGAAACTAAGTGGATGCCCATCAATTGGAGAATGCCTGAATAAATTGTGGTATATGAATATTATGGAATAGTATTGTTCTGTAAGAAATGACCAACAGGATAATTTCAGAAAGGCCTGGAGAGACTTACATGATCTGATGCTGAGTGAAATGAATAAGACTAGGAGATCATTGTATACTTCAACAACAATACTATATGATGATCAATTCTGATGGATGTGGCCATCTTCAACAATGAGATGAACCAAATCAATTCCAATAGAGCAGTAATGAACTGAACCAGCTACACCCATTGAAAGAACTCTGGGAGATGACTATGAACCACTACATGGAATTCCCAGTCCCTCTGTTTTTGTCCGCCTGCATTTTTGATTTCCTTCACAGGCTAATTGCACACTATTTCAAAGTCCAATTCTTTTTGTACAGCAAAACAACTGTTTGGACATGTATACATATATTGTATTTAACTTATATTTTAACATATTTAACATGTATAGGTAAACCTGCCATCTGGGAGGGGGGAAGGAGGGGGAAAATTAGAACAAAAGGTTCGGCAATTGTCAATGTTGTAAAATTACCCATGCTTATATCTGGTAAATAAAACCATTAAAAAAAAAGAAAATTATCCATATATATATTTTGAAAATAAAAAGGTACAATTAAAAAAAAGATGAAGAGGTATAACAGGTATTATGTGTAAAGAAAAACTGTGTGCTTATTTAGCAATAATGACAATAATACTTAGAATTTATATAATAATTCAAAGGTTATAAATTACTTTACAAATTTTATTTCATTTTATCTTCACAAGCACTCTGGCAGAGGTGTTACTATTATCTCCATTTTATAGATTAAAAAATTGAGGTAGAGAGATTAAGTAATTTGGCTAGAGTTATTTAGCTAAAAACTAAGGCAGCTAGATAGTTAAATATAACAATGAATGGATGAATAGATGAGTGTATTTGTATAAATTTATTATTGTCATTGTCATATTTTGGAGCAAAAGATTTAGACTCCAGAGTTTTGACAAGATGTTACATTTGGAGTCAGAGCATGAGTTCCAATCTTTATGCTATCAGTTATTTAAACAAAATATGATTTTCAGAAAGTCAGTTACTACTCTGTTTCTCAAATATTAAAAGTCTGTGTCTGAAGTTGAATTGAACTCAGGTCTTCCTGTCTTCAGGTTCAGGACATTACATATAATTAGAGGTAGTATGGTATAGTGGATAGAAAATTGTACTTTTAGGAAGATATGGGATCAAGTTCTTGATGACTATGACCACAAACTATGACCATCACTCCTTGTTTTGCCCTTTGAGACCAAATGGGACACATATAATATAAATGGATTTGAAGCAGAAATTACTTGGGCAATCTATACAATGCCATTCATTCTGTGAGGGAAAACTTGGTGTAGGAGACATTGAAAGGAGACATTAATAATAGGTCTATAGTTCTTTCTGCCATTTTGCAATGCTATGATTGTAGTGCAAATGAATGCCCTGATTAATGCTCTCAAAAACATGAATAATGTAGTACCAAGGAAGAAAAAGTACAAATTCTCATTAGATCATACTTTAATTGCCCAGTTCCCAACTGTGATGACGTAGTATTTCTTCTGGCACAGTAATATTTCATTCCCTATGTATAGCATGGCCATTTCTTGATTGATGAGTATGAATTCTGTTTATATTTCCATACAACAAACAAGTGCTGCTTTGAATATTTTGACATATATATATATATATATACATATATATATATATATATATATATATATATATATCTATGTGTGTGTGTGTGTGTGTGTGTGTGTATTCACACATAAATGCTAGTAGTGAATAGCAATGAGTGAGATCTCTGGATCAATGGGTATGGACATTTTATATACTTTATATATACTTTTAATCTCTTTAGATTTTTCTCTTTCCATGATCAACTTAGGTTGATGAACTTTTCTCCTCACTCCAGCTCCATCAGAGAGATCTTTTTGGGGGATGATGATTTTGAAATCTTTTCAATCTATGATTAAACTGTAGATCTTACCTTGTTATTCCCTACTCCTTGCTGTTATTCTCTTTCTTAGAAATATCAGTTCTTGAAGGAAGCAGTGTCAAATGAAAATAGTGTCATATAGTTGGAGGAGTCAGTCTCTGCCCCTGAATCATGAGGCCTTGTCCTGCCCCATTCTCTCACCCTGATCACTAAGCCCTCAGAAGGCCAGCTTTGCCTATTTCTGGTTCTTCGATGCTTTTTCTACCCTGGATAATGTGCAGACAGATGGAAAAAGAGCTTCCATTCCAAAGAAAAGAAGGCAGGAAAACTAGGTTTCTTTTTCCTTGGGTAGGATCAGTGTCTTAGGTTCAGGCTTAGTTACTGATGGGGAGATGTTGGAGAAAGGACCATGAAGGAGCTCCCACAGCTGGATCCTAAAGCACAAGGTTGTGAAGTTGCTTATAGTCACCATGCATGGCACAGAAACTAGGATGGGGAATTGAAAATGCTGAGTGTGAACTCTAAGCATATAAATTCTCCAAGAGTATTTCATTAATTTTTTTTTGTAGAGTATTTCTGGCTTGTGAATTGAGGTTTATTTATGCTTTATATGATGTGTTTCTGTTTTCTGAATTTTTTATTTGTAGAGTTTGAAATAATGATTTATCTGCTATCTTTCTAAGCACATGATGCCTATTTTTATTTTTGCAAGCCAATTGGTCACTCTAGCATATCATTTCACTTTTTATGCCAAATATTATTTACAGTTACCAGCTGCACTGTAGGATATCCAACTTTATTTATTTATTTTATGGCTTTATTTTATAGCTGAATTCATTAGGACAGAAGGTTTGATATCATGAAAATTCTACCAGACACTGAAGCTGCCAACAAATTTGAACAGCTTTTATTCAACCCTATTTGTTTTTTAAACTTTGCATTTAATTTATGAAAGAGTTCTGCACATGAAGCTTATAGAATATATCCACTTTAAACTGAACCAGAGCTGGAAAAGTCAAGGAGAGTTGAATAAACTAGCTTTAGGCATTCAATTATTGGCAGTGTAACTCTTAGCAAATCTCTGGCCTTCCCTAAGTTTTTTTCATTTATAAAATAACTTTGACACACTGTCTTTGAAAATCTCTTTCAGTTCTAAGTTTCTAATTCTATTCTCTATTTGGAATGATAAGATAGTTCTATTCTATTATGTACAAATGTCCATTATATAAAGAGATATATGAAAGTAGTTAAAAAGGATAAGCTGGGGTGAAGTAGATGCTTTAATGGATGGACAGATTGAACACATAGAGACTTTCATTTCCTTGCAAGCTGGAAAATTTTCAGCAAGTCTCTTTAATATAAAATAGTGACCCTAGCCAATAAACACATAATGTGTGGTGGTAATGGATTAATTGGCTTCCCATTTGGCATTGACATACTCATATTTGTACACTCTCTTCACTGTTTGGATGAGTCAAGGTAGTATATTAAATTAAAATTAATTTAATTTTAAGTTGAGCCAGTTTATTAAGTAGACCCTAGTGATCCAAAGTCAAGCACCATCCTGTTTGGCAGTGAGATAGTTAGAGGCCTTGGGTTCAGATCCTAGCTATGCTATTTACTCCCTGTTTGTCTTTGTGCAATTTAATTCAATTCAATAAACTTTTATTAATCATTTCATCTTTTTGAGTCTCTTTTTTCATCTGTGGAATAAAGGGAAAGTGGATTAGATGATCTTTGTGGTATAAGTCTATGATCCCATGATATGTAAAATGACATTGAAATAGATGATCTTCAAGGTTCCTTCCAGTTCTAAATATGTAAACCTTTGATTAAGTCAACTGATTATGAAGTTTCTTGAGAGCTGAAGACAATGGTGGTGGTGATGATGATAAGAATGCCTATTTCTATCATCTCTTAAGGTTTTGCAAAGAGTAAACATGATCTTTTTTTTTTAGCAGAAGAGAAAATATGACTAGAGAAAATGACATTTTTCTTTTCATTAAATAAGGTAGAAGAATAACTCTCTCCTCAAAGAATTTATTTCCAGAGTTCACTCAGGCCTAGGCTACTATCCCAGAGGAATGGGCCTCACTACTTTGATTGGATTGGGGTCAGAGAAAGTGCAAGATGTTATTACTTTAGCGTGAGGAAATTTCATGCTGGCGTGGTTGTGATCTGTCCTTGTGTGAAAAATCTGTGTCTTGCCATGAAACCTGGAAGCTCCCCTGGCCTCCAAGTTCTAGAACTCCCTCAGTCATTTAAGCCACAGGAAGTCTGTATTTACTGAGATGGGAGATTACCTATTGAAAAGGCAAAGAAAAAATGAGAAGCTGGAAAAGAGAGACAGACCCTTGGAAAGCACAGCAAACTTATTTGATTTTTTGCCAATGTTTTTGTGTGAAAGTAAGGAGAAAAAAAACACCAAGGCTTAGATTGTGGGGTACGGAAGCTTTTAGCATTGCCATCTTTCATTTTAGCAGAAAGATTCTGCTTTTTAAACATTCATCTCTGTTAGGTCGTCTGTTGTTGGAAGAGCCTTAGGAATGAAAGAATTTGAAAACATTTTAACAGACTGTTTTTAAGAGAGAAAAGATGATGGGTGACTACAGTATTCAATTAAGAATATTTCTCAATAGCTCATGGGTGGTAGGTAGAGGCGCAGAAGAAGACAGTTTGGGTGAAAGCCTATTTCTTCATTGAATGATGACTTTGTTTTAAGCCTGGAAGGTTGAAAATCTATTAGAATAAACTTTTTAATCTTTTTTGGAGGTCTTGAGATATGGAGATGGAGCCTTGTGTGTCTGGGGTAGTTGGTACAGGTCTACTTGAAAGAGAGCAAGGAACTGGGACTTCATGGTTCCATCAGCATCCTGATCAAAGTCAGCTAAAGCAATTAATTTAACCTGATAGGACCTATGACTTCTTCTTTTCTTTTTCATTTTCAGATAGATAATTGATGTGATGATGAAATCCTTCTTGGTTTTCTATACTTCAGTGTTAAACTTGTGAAAGGCTATATGAGTAGTAGGAAAATATATTAGCTTTGAAATGAGAAGATCTAGATTTATGACATAAGATCATAGATTTGGAGTTGAAAGGGACCTTAGTGACAATTGAACTCTTTATTTTACAGATTAAGAAACTGAGATATAGACCCAAGGGTCACACAGCTAGTAAGTATGTGAGACTGGATTCAGTTTTTCCTGACTCCCACTCTAACAAGTCTATGACATTTAGTTTCTTACTAGTCTTGGCCCTAATACTTAATAGCTGGGGGACTTTGGGCAAGTTAATTGACCCCTATAAACTCCAATTTTTTTCATTTCTAAAATGGAGATAACAATTTGCTATAGGGTTTTATTTTGGTGAGAAATATACTTTATATTCCTGAAATCATTATTAAAAATTATACTTTATTGTCTCACTTCTGTCCCTATTTATATTGACCTATATGTGGAGGGATTCTCTTGAAACATGACACATTTTTCCCAGGAAAGAATGTTTCCATGTATTTAACCCACTTCCCTCTGTGTACTTTACATTTATTTAATATTCATTAGATAAGTTTATTTCTGAAAATCAGTTTCCATTTATCAGTCTCTCTTATTTAAGGCCTCTCCTCATTCAGATTTTTTCTTTTCTTGTACCTTCTAGTATCTAAAAGTTAACTTTAATGGGTCATTTCTCTTCTGTCTCTAAAACAAGCATTTGATGAACTCATTAATCTTTTTCTGTGGTTAGTGGTTTCTGTCTTCTTGAGTGTCTGTTTGATGCTTTCTAATGAATAATATTCTTTCCAGGAATCATATTAGAGAACAGTTGTCTTTAACAGTTGTCTCGCTTTGGGAAGAATAAATACACTTCTATAGCAGCAAAAGTTTTAATCATAAACAACCAAGATAAAATTTTGGACATCATCTTTTAACTTGGTGGAAATGTGTCCTTGTGGGAAGTATACTTACCTCTATGTTACCATCCCAGGGCAAAACCCTATGCACGCTATGCTAGTTACAGGTTTGGATCTTTACAACTATAAATGTAATGAGCCATTATCGAAAGTTTCATTTGTCTAGTAGAGGGCTTGTGGCCATCATAGTACAGAAATTAAGTCAAGAAGTTATGTCATGTGATTGAAGAAACAGAGATTAACCACAGTGAATCGGGGCCTCAGAAGTTTCCACCTTTTTTGATGAGCTCTATGTAGACACAAATCTCACTCAGCCTTCTACTCTAATTTACTTCCATTTGGAGAGTCAGGAACTAAACATCTTTCATCATCTGTTGTAAAATGAGGTATCTTCTTCATCAATTGTGAAAGACCTGGATTTTGCTCTATCCAAGCAGGCTATGAAAAATTTTGGAACAAAGCCATAGTAAGGAATAGGCATTGTATATAGTCAATTTCATCCTCATAGCAACAGATACTCAGATTGCATAGCAATTTGTATTTTCAGGGTGCCTTACAATCATCTTCATTAGTTTTATTAATTTATTAGTATGTTTTTTGAGGCAAAATTGTCTGTGAATAAAGACAAGATATGCAAAGAAAGAACATTTGTCCCTATTGTTTAAAGAACTCTTGCTGACAGGATAATAATAGTTCTGCCTCCAGTATTGTAGATCAGAGCACTAAATAGTAAAAGTTACTTCAAAGTCACTTGGTATTCAGAGAAATTTACAATAATTCCTTACTCCCCCAAATAAGACCTTTGGTAACTTAGACTTCATATGCTACATCATTATCCTCTTTCATGTTTTTGCCTTCCTGTGTTTTAATTTGTGCAAAATATATAACCTATTAAAAGTAGAATTTTAAATACAAGATTAACTTGCATTTAATTTTTTTAAAAGAAGAGTTAATGTATATCTAATAGTTTTTGCAGTATTTTTGGTTCTTGTCTTAAGTAGGGTTTTTCCCATTTTTTCTTTTGTCCACCATAATAATCTTCACATAAAAATATTGACATCTTGTTTATATCATATTCACTTTTAAATGTATCCTTCTTCTATCTCCTATACATCCTTATAACAAAGAATAAAAATGAAAGAGAAAAAATGAATTGGTCCTGTAAAACAAACCAAAATATCACATATACAGTGATCCACTTACATAAACCTTCGTTTCTGCAAAAAAAAATTTCTTCTCTGGTGTCAAGCTTGATTTCCAATTTTTCTTAACATTGATCTTGTCATTTAGCTTAATCAGACATCAACAAAAGGAGAATTTTGTTCACCTAAATTAGATTTTCTAAGACATGTTCATTTTCCAACTGGGGAATTTTCCAAGGCCACAGTTATTATTTGTCCTACTATAATCTGCATCACTATTAGCTATTCTTCTCAAAGAACATGCCAAACTTAAAAAAACCACTTATATCATTTTCCTTTTTTGTCCCTTTAAAAATTTTATCGCTTCATGATTTCATTAGTGTAAATATACTTTTATTTTTCTGTTAACCCTCTAGTTTCCTCTGACTTTCCATCTAGTATGATTGTTATAGAATTTCTATAAATCCTTAACAGAAAAGCTCTCCACCATGCTAGAAGGGTTTTCTGCTTTTCTAAAAATTTCATGTGTGTTAGCATAAGTATAATATTGTCTATTCCGTGCTACCTTTTTTGTCCTTTCTAGATAGATTTGATATTTTTTTTTACAATGCATAATTCACACAAGTTATCTTTGCTATTAAGTGTACTTGCATTGACCAACCACACTTCTCTCCACCTTTTTTTAAGGTAACCACAATTTGAATTATTTTGATACTGCTGGCCTTCAAACTTCACAGTCATATAGCATCTCTGGATAGATTACTGTTATTGAAAAAACAAGGTTTAAATGAGATCACTGAAGATATCCCCAAAGGCATTCACCCCAATACCTTTTATAATACTGGGTACATTCTATTATCTACTCTCACATATGCAAAGACAAATTTCAGGAGGCATCATGATGCAGTGAAAAGGATCTTGCCTCTAGATTTAGAGGACCCGGCTTCTAATCTTTCCTCTTATGTTTATTATTTGTGTGGTTGTGAACAAATTATTTTCCATTCCTGATTTATTTCTTCTTTTGTAAAATGAATTTGTTGGATTAAAGGAACTCTAACAACTCTAACTCCTCCTCAGGAGTTCCTTCTAATTTTAGATCTATGATTTTATGACTTTTTTTTTTTTGGTTCTTTCCATGTTCAGTACATTCTGGTGGTCTTTTTTGGGGGGTAAGTATTCATGACATATTTGGAAGGCTTATGTGTAGGCTATTAATTATGATCTTCTTTCATTTTTCCAAACTATGGTTTCTGTGAGAATATTCATGTGATATTAATATTTTCTTTTAAAAATTTTAAATATTAACTTTTTTATTTTGATGATTTAGCTGATTTGGAATTTTACTAACATGGTTATTAAGACATTTACTTGCTGTGAGACTCTTGGGAAGTCACTCAGCTTATCTGCCTTAGTTTCCTTAATTATAAAATAATAATAATAATAATAATAATAATAATAATAATAATAATAATAGAGCCTAGCTCATAAGGTTGTTGTAAGGATCAAATGAGGCAATATTTGAAAAGCACTTAGCACAATGTTTGGCACATAATCTTTGCTGTTCATCATACTAGAAAAGGACCAAAATGATGTTGGGTTTAATATATAGTTAAAATACAGTGCGGCAAACTACTGTAGCTCAATAGATCAACATGAGCTCAGAAAGCTCTGCCACAGGCTGGGCACAAAGAGTCAGTGTAAACATATGGGATGGAGATGTCTATAAATTTGAACATCTAACATATGAACTACTAAAATTCTATTTTGCTCATAAAGTACAGTGCCTTCTTTGATGTGGCTATATCATGCTGGACGGTCCTGTGCTAATGTCTCCCATATCTCACAATTGATTCCAAAGTTCTTCAGAAAGATCTTGAGAGTGTCCTTATATCGCATCTTCTGTATTATGAAGTTGGCATATGATACTTATAAACATCTCTGGGCAACCAAATTTTGCCAGGATTTTCTACAAGCCCTCAAAACTGACAGTATCAAAGTTTTTAGTTAGATTAATGATCAATCTTTTTACTGTTCCTGGCATTTCTCTTTGAATTGTTGAGTAATAAACACCATGTTTACTGTTCCTCAGCCATTACTGAAGCGTCATTGGATCTTAAGCAGATGATGATCTTTCTCCAATGAAGGATCAGTCTGTTAAGGAGCACTCTGACAAGAATCTCATCAGAAGTTACAAAGAGAGACATCCCTGTGGTTTTCTTTTTTCCTTTACTGAAATGGACAATGCAGACATCCTTGTTTTTCTAGGGGATAACCTTATTTTGCAATATAATGTAGGATTAAATGAATAGTTGATTCCCTGTTTTATAGATCTCTACTGAAATGAAATTAGTACCAGGAATTTTGCCACATGAGAGGAGCTTAATGGCATTCAAAACTTCTTTTTCATTTAGAAGTTTAGCTAAAGGAATTGAATTCAACTTGAAGTACATGGCCAGAGTAGATAGTTAAATGGTGCAGTGGATGAAGTTAGATGGATAGTCTTGGGTGTGGAGTCAGGTAGACTCATCTTTGTGAATTCAAATCTGGCCTTATACACAAACAAGCTATGTGACTCTGGAAGTAAGTTAACCCTGTTTATCTCAGTTCTTCATCTGTAGAGTGAACTGGAGAAGAAAATGACAAATTATTATTATTTATTTATTTTATTTTATTTTTATTATAGCTTTTTATTTTTCAAAACATATGCATGGACAATTCTTCAACATTAGCTTGTGCAAAATCTTGTGTTTCAATTTCCTTCCCTTCCCCCCACACCCTCCCCTAGATCACAAGTAGTCCCAATATATGTTAAATATGGTAGAAATATGTTAAATCCAATATATGTATACATATTTATATAATTATCATGTTACACAAGAAAAAAAAGAATCAAAATAAAATGCAAGCAAAAAACAACAAAAAGAGTGAAAATGCTATTTTGTGAATCACATAGTTCCCTGGATGTAGATGGCTTTCTTCATCAATGAACAATTGGAACTGGTTTAAATCATCCCATTGTTGAAGAGAGCCATGTCCATCAGAATTGATCATCATATAATCTTGTTGTTGCCATATATAATGATCTCCTGGTTCTGCTCATTTCACTTAGCATCAGTTCATGTAAGTCTTTTCAGGCCTCTCTGAAATCACACTGTTGGTTGATTCTTACAGAATAATAATATTCCATAACATTCATATACCATAATTTATTCAGCCATTCTCCAACTGTTGGGCATCCATTCATTTTCCAGTTTCTTGCAAAATGGCAAGTTATTTCAGAATCTCTGTCAAGAGAAACCAATACAGTCATGAAGATTGAATGTGACTGAAAAATGACTTAGAAACAACAAAAATAGTCAATGACTTTAGCATTGGTTCACAATGGTCTTTTGATAACACTAAGGAAATAAATATTCAGCCCAACTCTCCAGGATCATATTTTGATTACTGATCAGTGGGCTCCATCAACACCGAAAAGGTATTTGGTCCATAAATAGCCTTCAGGGTGTCATAGAAGTGCTTTGAATTATTATTATTATTGTAAATTGTAAAATCATTGGATTTCATCTGCCATTTTACTAAGCCAAGAATCCTGTATCTCTATAGGTTTTACTTGGACTTTTCTTTTTTCTTTTTTAATTTTAATAGTATTTTACTTTTCCAAAAATATTCAAAGATAGTTTCATAATTCAAACCTTGTGTTCCAAATTTTTCACTCTTTCCTCCCCCTCTTTAAAACAATAAGCAATATGACACAGGTTAAACATTGCATTTTACTTTTGATGGAGTTAAAAACTTACTTCCTGGTTGGTTAGTTGTTGTCCTTTGTTCTTGAAGAGGATCAAAATGATATCCTATGTCAAATTACAGTGTGTTCAACTGTGGCTGAGAGCAATAAAATCTTGAAATGCTTTGTCACAGATTGAACACAAATAGTCCCTATGAACATTCGGGATGGCTTCTTTAACATTTCTTTCAGACTTTCCTGGTCACCAATGGAGTGAAGCAGGGTTGTGTGATTGCTCCATTGCTATTTTAGCATGATAGTTCCATGAGATGGATGCATATTTCATTTCTTTTGAGTAAATTTGATTTTGCTTTGCTCATAGAGCCCTCTGATGAGGGTATGCCATGCCAGTGTTTCCATGTCATACAATAAATTCTAAAGTTATTAAAAGAGACTTTGAGAGTATCCTTGTGTCATTTATTTTCTGATCATTTTGTGAGCATTTGCCATCTGTGAGTTCTCCATAAAATAAATTTTTTGGAAAGCATACATTTGGCATTTGAGCAATATGGCCAGCTCAAGAGAGTTGTGCTCTCTGCAGTAGAGTTGGAGTGCTTGATAGTTTAATTCTAAAAAGGACCTTAGTGTCTGGTGTCTTCTCCTGCCAGGTGATCTTCAGAATTTTCCTAAGACAATTCAAATGGAAGTGATGCAGTTTTCTGGTATGGCACTGTCCAAGTTTCACAGGCATGCAACAATAAGGCTTCCTTTTTAAAGATGGGTGAACTATTCTGCTGGTAAATCATATGGAGTTCTCATTTTTTATTTAATAACACAAATTTCTTCATTGTTTTCATTGAATCAATCTGGATGTTTGTGAGTGTTCTGATTCAATTGAATAAATGCAGTGCTGTGTAACAAGTCTTTGATAGCTATCCACTCTTTCTCTGCTCCATTGTTGCCAATGATGTGTTGGCTTAGTTTTTCCTTCAAGTCAGCAACTTAGTAGTTTATCACAGAGAAGTGCTCCATTCTGTTGACTTTGAGCTTATGAAAGTTATCTTGCCTTCAGGCTGTGAAATGTGAATGTGAATGTTAAGCTTGGAAAAGATAAGTCTAAGATCTGTCCAGCACTCTTTTGCAGCAAATAGCCTTGTCTTTTTTACTTCCTGTCTGTATCTTTTTCTTAAAGTGATATAATTTATTAAGTGTCATTGTTTGCTGTGAGAGTGCATTCAGGAAGCTTTATTGCATCTAAGTAAATGGAAGACAGTATTAGGGATGAAAAGGTTAGATTTGATTGGCTTTGTCATTATAATATCATTTTAAAAATTGACTTGGTAGAACAAAATGAAGTTTTGAAGGCTCTCCTCCAATGTTATCATTCTTAAATATAATGTAATAAGGTAATATAAGATTCCTGAATGTATACAATGATGAAGATTTTGTTTAATGAGATCAATTAATAAAAATTCATTAAGTATCTATTAAGTATCTATGTATCAGTATATGTGCTAAGTGCTAGAATTACAAAAGAAGGCAAAAGACAGTCCCTGCCTTCTAGGAGCTTACAATCTAAAGGGTGAGACAACATACATTCACATCTATACAAAACAAGTTATATATATATAGGACAAATAGT